>NC_137915.1:2607195-2622195 GCF_963457725.1 Sprattus sprattus
CACACAGTGGGTTAGTAATATGGAATAAACAGGGCGATGTGAACGAATGAGCTATTGGAGAACGTACACACAGTGGGTTAGTAATATGGAATAAACAGGGCGATGTGAACGAATGAGCTATTGGAGAACACACACACAGTGGTTACTGTACTGAAGGCATCTACAGGATTCATGCAGCCTCTGTATTCACATGAACCAAAAACACATCAGAATAGAAATAACACTGACAACTGAAGACATTGTGAAACGAATTAACCAAAGGACACGATCAATACAACCCAATCACATGCAGCCCATCCTCCTGTCTCTGTGGTTTCCTCTTTCAGCACAGAACCCAACTGAACAGTAGCTCTACCTGACTGTGGCAAGATGGCCGGCATATGCGGATGTTCGACTCAACGCGGACGAGACATCTAGCCTTTATATACTTATATCTATGGGCATGATCATGTCTGCATGGAGTTTAGGGTTTCAGGGCTCTACTAACCAGCCTGCTAATGGGCATGATCATGGAGTTTAGGGTCTCTGGGCTCTACTCACCAGCCTGCTAATGGGCATGATCATGGAGTTTAGGGTCTCTGGGCTCTACTCACCAGCCTGCTACAGGGCATGATCATGGAGTTTAGGGTCTCTGGGCTCTACTCACCAGCCTGCTACAGGGCATGATCATGGAGTTTTGGGTCTCTGGGCTCTACTCACCAGCCTGCTAATGGGCATGATCATGGAGTTTAGGGTCTCTGGGCTCTACTCACCAGCCTGGTACAGGGCATGATCATGGAGTTTAGGGTCTCTGGGCTCTACTCACCAGCCTGGTACAGGGCATGATCATGTCTGCCTGGAGTCTAGGGTTGCAGGGTTCACGCTGCTCTAGGGCATTGATTAAGGCGTAGGCCTGGTCCCTGCCCTGCAACACAAGAAACACACGACAGCACGGGTCACACTCTTGCTCGCTTTAAACCTCTGGAGTGACACTCCTTTATCAGCCAGGACAATCTAGATCAGTCGTCACCAAACTTTTTAGGCCCAATATGCCTAGTAAGAAAACAGTTCGAAAATGAAAATGTTTTTTTTTTTTTTTTTTTTTTTGGAGATCGACAGGGAAAGTCTCCGAGATGGACACGTAGATCGTGATGGACGGGTTGGCGACCTCAGATCTAGATGATTGAGGTTGCATGCAAACAAGACATAATTATGAGCCGTAGGGCCAATAGATCAAGAGAATGAACGGTAATGTTTGATATTTTATAGCAAGAACGCTGCACTTAACAGCGCTGTGTGTACCTGGGTCAGGTCCCCATCTTTAGCGCAAGCCAAAATGACCATCATCTGACGCCCTCTCAAGTTCCACTTGTCATGTTCAAGGATTCTAAGAAAATAAAACATTATTTTAAACACAGCTGACACAACGAGAAAATCATTGGCCTAAATCTCACTGATGTACGGTAAAAGCGTTCAAAAAGAACTCAAAGCCAAGAAATCTAACTCTAGGTTCCATGCACCTTTCACACATCTCCCTGGTCTGCTCCCAGTCTTGGCGCGCCAGGAAGACGGCCATCTTGAGAGTGAGCGCGGGGAGGAAGGAGGGGTGGGAGGCTATGATCTGGTTCACCACGTCCATGGCCCAGGAGTAGTTCTGCTTCATCATGAAGAACTCGACCTGAAAGAGAATCTCAGATATCACTCCTGCTTCCCTCATCCTCACATTTACATTTACTCAGTTACACACACACACACACACACACACACACACACACACACACACACACACACACACTCCTGCTTCCCTCATCCTCACATTTACATTTACTCAGTTAGCCCTGGAATACATTTACTTACACACACACACACACACACACACACACACACACACACACGCACACACACACGCACACACACACACACACACACACACACACACACACACACACACACACACACACACACACACACACACACACTCCTGCTTCCCTCATCCTTACAGTTACATTGAGTCAGTTAGCAGACGCTTTTGTCCAAAGCGACATACAAAGGGAGAGGACAGTCAAGCTAAGAGCAATAAAAAACCTGGAGTTACAATTAATACTACTTTACATAAGAAAGAAAAGAAATGCAGGAATTTAACTGCTGTAAGTGCAAGTTAAGCACTAGTTGAGGAGCTAGTTAGGAAGGTAGGTGCTCTCTGAAGAGCTGGGTCTTTAAAAGCTTCTTGAAGGTAGAGAGGGACGCCCCTGCTCTGGTAGCACTAGGCAGTTTGTTACAGCATCCCTTTCAAGCTTCATCTCCCCTCAGTGCCCTCAGCAGGGACCCTGGACCTGGAGCTCAAGGTGCCAACAGCACAAGATGGGCTGGCACCCATGTTTTTCCAAGTGCTCAGAGCGGTCATTCTGTGATTTTAGATTTGCTTTGTAGTTATTTCATGTGTTGGTTCCGTAGCGATTTACAGCATGTGCAAAAGACATGTGTGCTGTCTATAAATTGAACACCTTGACTCCACCTTGGCCAGTGGTGTAGTCCAGGGTATACGCAGGTATATGGAGTAGTATACCCACTTATTTTTCAGTCAGCATTGGGTACACCCACACTTCTCAAAACAGGGCGTTTATCCTGTGCTGTATGGGCTGCTTAAAAACAAGTCCGAGCGGACAACAAGATGCGTCAACTCAACTCTGCCACCTTGTGGACACAGGAGGGAATTACAATTGAAAGAATGCGTTTCAGACAGACCGACCGACCGACAGACGGACGGGCATACCCTCTTATAGAGATGCCGGACGCATCTAAAAATGCAAAATTAAGAGTAAACCCACTTCTCCAGGGACCACTACACCACTGACCTTGCCTATAAGTCCGAGCACATGGACGGAGTCCTGCACCCCGCGGTCGAAGCAGTGCACCGCCTGGGATCTCTCGTGGTCCTCCTCGGAGCTCAGCAGCATCCAGCCCTTCATGATCAGCGCCTGACACAGATTTGGACACTTTTTAAAGAGAACTCATCACCACTACTCTCTCTGTGTGTGTAAACTACAGAAATGGCCAATATGTTAAGCTGTTTTCTCTCATAGGCAATAAATAGATTGTTGTACACACAGAGAGACAGGCAGATAGATTGTGTGTATGTGTGTGTGTGTGTGTGTGTGTGTGTGTGTGTGTGTGTGTGTGTGAGAGAGAGAGCGAGAGAGAGAGAGAGAGAGTACTTTAGAGACATTTCAGTGCTGAAGCACTAGTTCACATACATCACAAAACACACATATAACTTCACTAAATTCTCACTTTTCATTTCAACACCCCCCGGTTCCCCTTTCAAAATGTCATTGGCAGGAAGCTGTCTTCCACGGCCGTTGTTACCGCGCTGCACTGACCTGAGGGGAGGCGTTGCTCATCTTCACGGCTCTGTCTATATACTCCCTGGCTTTGGCGCAGTGGCCCAGCAGCCACAGGGTCATGCCCGCGTACAGCAGCGCTTTATCCCCCGCCGTTTTACGACCGGACCGCAACAACGCCTCCAGCTCAGACACGGCCTCTCGGTCTGCAACATTAGGGAGACGTCTGAAGTTATATGCTTCCTTGGCAATCAATATCTTCCATTCAATTGTATTTCGCCATGCATACAGATACTAGGAATTTGGTTTGGTTTTCTCCATGCAGGCTGTAGCATCACAAACAGAACAAAAGGACAAGACAGAACAAAAAGATAGTACCAGTATGAGCAGAATAATAAATAAGAATGGAGGTTGTGCAGTGATTCTGTGATTTTAGATTTGCTTGTAGTTATTTCATGTGTTGGTTCCATAGCGATTTACAGCATGTGTGAAGGACATGTGTGCTCTCTTTGATGTATTAATATACCCAAAACACTTACTGTAGCAAACATATTCTTTCAGCATATACATTTGCATATCTGCACAATGCAAACACAATGGATACGTGTCTGACAATGGGGATACAAAGGCTACTAATTACTGTGTGAACTGACCGACTGTTACACATTTCCTGTGTGCAAATATTAGGGCCAGTACGGAGCCGAGGGAGACGCTTGGTTTTTCTCTCACTTGCAGCAGCTCTCTGATGGCATCTTGGGTCCGACCTGTAACAGATGAAGCATTAAAAGCTTGAGATGTTCAATGCCTATGATTTGTTAACGCTTTTCCACCTGTCATTGGTGTCAGGTCTTATGAACATCTTAATTTACATACACTATCAATTAAGCATCAACATTTTGACTTTTGAAACGGTTATAATCAAACGGTTTAGTATGGAGAAGGCTATTCAAGTATGTACTTGAGAGAGCTTACCTTCCATTAAAATTCCAAGAGCCTTAAACAACTGAAGCACTGGGTCGTCGTGATTCATTTTCAAATATTCTTCTGCAGAATTGATGGCATGTCGGTACTGTCCATCTCGGAAGTAGTATATAACCGAAGCCTGAAATAATTTAATTTGTCAAGACATTAATTTCAATACATCCTCAACATGTATCTTCATGCTACTTTTCACTTCACATCATCTAATTTGAAGTAAGCAGTTTTTTACTTTACGTAAAATGTCATACTAAGTTACACCTGTTTCTTAGTTGTGAGGAGTTCCTTGTATTACTACTTACTTACACTAATAGCTACCATATCTTATCAGTTGTTACTTTTAATGGCTGAAACGAGGCCTACGTCTGATTTAAGCTTACCCAGAGAGTTGGAAGCTAGCATTAGCCTTCTATCTAAAATGTATCCCCATATCTATATAGAAATGTTTATAATACAATAATATGGTACGCTGCATTTGGGAGTTCTAGTCACTGAAACTTACTAGGCATATTGGGTGATCTTCTGCCATAAGGGAGTCTATAAGAAGCAGTCAAATCAGTCTCTTTTGTTTCAGATTGGCAACTATCACCAGTTAACGATACCTTCCCAAAAACACTGTCGTTAGAGAGTCTGTGATTGTCAACAGTAGGTGTTTAGGGAGATAGCGCGCAAGTTGTTGCGTTCTCAGTTGCTTAACAACCGAGGACCCGAAGGGATATTTCACCTAAGGAAGACTAATCGATTACCATCTCACCGGGACCATCACTTCGTTAGTTTCTATTAAATTAATAATAACAAAAAAAAAAACATATTAACTTTAACTTAGAAAAAAATAACCCTTTTTAAATATTTAGATTCTAAAAGGTGAAATGTATTTACAGCGGATCTCTCCGAAACGACTTGTCCTGTAGTCTAATTGTAAGCAGAGCTATTGCGGTCCTCTAGAGGGCGCCATTGACCTGCGTGAGAAGATGACATTCGGCTTCAGATATAGGAAGTCTTTAAATGTTTAAATGTACAATCTTCGTGGAAGTTTTCTATAAAGTCCTTCGTCGGCATCATTTGGAAGACACTCCAGAAGTCTCATTGAACAGGACTTCAAGAGACCCAGCTAAACATATTCAATGATTCTAACCTCCATGCCGTAGCTTACTTTTCTGATTGAAAGCCACTAAAAGTGACACGAATTTTAAACACACATAGGCAACAGTCACATAACGAGATATTAGAGCCAGGCTACACATGTAAAGACATTGGCTAGTTCTAAGGCCTATATATTGGTGCCCATCTCAATATTTTCCAAAAACATCTGAACTGCAATGGTCCTAAATGCTGAATCCTATTAAACAAATCTTATGAGCAGGAGCAGTCCATAAATAAACTGTTTTCGAGAAGGCAAATAGATTGAATATTTTAAAAAGAGGTTACATTAAACATCAGCATCAGGGAGCATGGCAATGGACATTTAGAATAGGCCTATTTAATGTATAACGATAGTACCCTTTGGCCAGGTATAACAACTGCATATGCTTACTGTAAGTAAAGTGGCTTGTTTCCCCAATTATACCATTTTGAGGTTTTTTTCTTGCTACAAAATTTAGAACACAGCTCCATCTAATCTGCCCAGGGGATCTGTTTCTTGATGCTGGGCTTGCCAGAACGGAACAGGGACAGACAAAAACCTCATAGGAAACTGATTTTGAATTGTTGTGTAAAAGCACAACGGCCTTTGTTCAGTGATGACATAGCCCGGATTGAGAATCAAGGAGTGTGAGTTTGTGTGTGTTTGTGTGGAGAAAGGGTGTGTGCGTGAGTGCACGTGCGTGTGTGTGAGTGTGTGTGTGAGAGTGAGTGTGGGGAGAGGGTGTGTGTGTGTGTGTGTATGGAGTGTGTGTGTGAGTGAGTGTGTGTGTGAGAGTGAGTGTGGGGAGAGGATGTGTGTGTGTGTGGAGTGTGTGTGTGTGTGTGTGTGAGCGTTACTTAATGGCATAACTCATGATACAAGATCAAAATTTAGTTTAGCCTCTCCATCATATCTCATGTCATTTGTATTCCTTTTATGGTCATGGTCTGGCCGATGTGGAAATGCATTATGGGGGAACTTCCTGTGTTTGTTTCAGTGAAACGACTTTAACTGCTCTGTGAGAAGTCCAGATGGGTGGCAGTTATCTTAGGAATCTCCCCAGATGCATAAAGAGTGACCTGCAAGAGGAAATACTGAAAACTATGAAATATATACAGTACCAGTCAAAAGTTTGGACACACCTTTAATTTTTTGGAAAAGTTTTTTCTTTACTTTTATTATTTTCTACATTGTAGATTAATACTGAAGACATTTAAACTATGACATAACACATATGGAATGATGTACTAAACAAAAAAAGTGTTATCTACCATTTTGAAAATAATAAAAGTTAAAAAAAAAAAAAAAAAACTTCTCAAAAAATGAGAAGGTGTGTCCAAACCTTTGACTGGTACTGTATATATATATATATATATATATATATATATATATATATATATATTTAAGTGTGAGTGTGAGTCTTTTGTCACCCTTGTACACTGGAACTATAGAATGTATTTAGCATCAGTATTTTGACAATTTATACTTTTGTTTCTTAAAACACTGCTTGGCCCCAACACAATTATGGCATTTAATGGGAATATTTGCAAATCAGATCAGATGCTTGATAATAATTTAGCGTATGGAATGTTTCATTTGATTTATTGAGCTTGAAGAGAATGTGGAGGAATGGCTGATGGTTTTATTTTATTTCAAAATAGCCATATTTCATGCCATAACTCGAAACATCTGAAATCTGGTGTACAAAAAAATGATCAATGCTTAAATGAGGCCAAACACATTAAACTCTCTTTTTTTATTGGTTGTTTCTCCCCTCTTAACTGGATTCAGGAGTTGTTTTGGTGAGCATGCCCAGTTTGACAGCAGCTGAAGTATGTGCTGCACACTGAATGACATTCATATGTAACACAAGGGAGCTCATTGTTCTACAAGCTTGTTGGTTTTAGATGCAAAAGGATACGATCATGGAAAAGTCCTTCATGACCACAATGGCATTTTACTCCAGACAGCCCTAAACATAAACCCCTGTTTTCTAAAAATGTCCAAAAAGTGTGTGAGAAAATATTCCAAATCCACATCCATATTTGTTGTTCATGTCTGAGAGTGAAGCAGATCTTTCTGTTGCCATTTTAGGTGATAGTGTTAGTTTGGCAGAGAGGCTCTCGATTGAGCTAGAACACAGCTTCCTAAACATTCTAGAACACAGCTTCCTAAACATGCTGCATGGCTTGATGTGTGTCTGTGTGTGTGTGTGTGTGTGTGTGTGTGTGTGTGTGTTTGTGTGTCTGTGTGTGTGTGTGTGTGTGTGTGTGTGTGTGTGTGTGTGTGTGTGTGTGTGTGTGTGTGTCTGTGTGTGTGTGTGTGTGTGTGTGTGTGTGTGTGTGTGTGTGTGTGTGTGTGTGTGTGTGTGTGTGTGTGTGTGTGTGTGGGGAACAGCTTCTTAAACGTGTTTGAACACAGCTTCTTAAACATGCTGCATGGCTTAAAATATCTTGATATCAGCATCAAAAGGATGCTCTTAATCAAAAAACCTAGTTTGTAATCCAGGGGAGTACAAGCATGTGGTTATGGGGTGTATAGTGTGCCAAACATATTCATTTTTGGGGATAATTCTGGTAGGAGAGCTGTGAGCCCTGTGTGTCGCAGCTGTTCAGTGGTGACCACAGTCAGTCAGTGGGGCCATAAAATAAAATCCAAAAGTTGTAGTAAAGGTGTTTGTCAGGTAAGACCTAACATCACCATCCGTATGCTTGTACTTACTTTTTAAAAACGTATTATTTTTTAAGATACTTTTAAAATATGTTTTTTTTTCTTTAAACTATGCTTTTGTTATATGCTGTTTTTAACTATGTAGCACTCTGAGATTCTGTTTGAATGTGAAACAATTGAATGAACGAACAAATGAAATGAATTATTATTATTATTATTACTTGTGTCATTTATACTGACCTTCTCCTAAACCCAGTGACCCACGGTATACTGATACAGAAACACATCCCAGGACAATCCAGTACAGCCTCTAAAAAACAGGAAACCACACCATCCAGCCAATGCCTTCAGACAAAAGCAGCCGCACCATGGGAAAGCCTCTGGTTTAATTAGGATAGCATGTGAACGCAGGCGCAGCGCTCACACACCCATCCTTCTTTGTGACATCCCAGAGCACGGCCCTCTGTTTGTGTGGTAATCTAGCGATAACAGGCCCCCACACTCTCTAACCTCGTTACGACACCAAACTGGAAACACGTCGTCATGACAGCCCAGCGGGAACAGAGACGGACACCAACGTGATTAGAAGCATCTCTACGGGGAGCTTTAGGGTGCCCACACACCCTTCCCCCCCGAAGCCCCAGTCCTGGTGTCCTGTTTTTCATTCTCCACACCCTCTGGGTCATGTCCATGTTACTGTGTGTGTGTGTGTGTGTGTGTGTGTGTGTGTGTGTCTGTGTGTGTCTGTGTGTGTGTGTGTGTGTGTGTGTGTGTGTCTGTGTGTGTCTGTGTGTGTGTGTGTGTGTGTGTGTGTGTGTGTGTGTGTGTGTGTGTGTGTGTGTGTGTGTGTGTGTGTCTGTGTGTGTGTGTGTGTGTGTGTGTGTGTGTGTGTGTGTGTGTGTGTGTGTGTGTGTGTGTGTGTTCGGTGTGTGTGTGTGTGTGTGTGTGTGTGTGTGTGTGTGTGTGTGTTCGGTGTGTGTGTGTGTGTGTGTGTGGTGTGTGTGTGTGTGTGTGTGTGTGTGTGTTCGGTGTGTGTGTGTGTGTGGTGTGTGTGTGTGTGTGTGTGTGTGTGTGTGTGTGTGTGTGTGTGTGTGTGTGTGTGTGTGTGTGTGTGTGTTACACTCTCACCCCTCTGGGAGGATTGAAGGAACGCAGCCTGTCCGCTGGTATGGGTTTCATGGCTCTTAAAAGGAACGACAGCCAACAGCAGCAAATTATTTCACAGGACATACCCACACGTGAGGTGTGTGTGTGTGTGTGTGTGTGTGTGTGTGTGTGTGTGTGTGTGTGTGTGTGTGTGTGTGTGGACAGGACATACCCACACGGTCCAGCGGTGTGTGTGTGTGTGTGTGTGTGTGTGTGTGTGTGTGTGTGTGTGTGTGTGTGTGTGTGATGTTTCACAGGACATACCCACACGGTGGAGGGCTGTGGACTGAACCCAGGTCAGATCAGAGACAGAAGTGGAGCAGAGTTACTGTAGGTGTGATGAAGGTAGTGAGTGGATACAACAGCAGAAGTTAGCAAAATACTATAATATATACTTATTATAGCTACACTTCTTACCTCAATTGCTGCTAGTCTCAGTTCGGTTCATATTCATATCTATTCTTATTGTACATATCTTATTTATTCACTTATTTCACTTTACATACTCTGCACTTTTATTGCTTTTTTGCACTTCTGGTTGGATGCTAAACTGCATTCCGTTGTCTCAGTACTTGTACTCTGTGCAATGACAATAAAGTTGAATCTAATGTAATCTAATCTAAAAGCTGAATGTCAGTAACCCCATGTATGACTTTGACCTAAACAGTCATACATTGTGTATGGGTATTTAAAGTTAAACGTGAATTTCATTAACCGAATTTAGCAATTTGAATTATGAGCACACGTGTGTGTGTCAAAATCACATGCAAGACACTTTGAACGGACCTCTCTTGAGCTTGAAGCGGTTCCACCCAGCTGTGAACGAGACAGACTTCTGTGTGTGTTTGTACAAGGCCATTTACATGTTGAGTAGGATGCTTTGGCTGATGTTCGGCTCCTTGCTGGCCCCTCCAGCTGACAACTGTGTTTTCATTGGATGGTTGCCAGCAGAGCCATAGGAGAGAGGGCTAATAATAAAAAGCCCAATGACTGACAGATTGACTGAGCTAGGGGGGGTCGTAGCTCAAGAGACGTAGTTGTTCGGAAGCTTCTATGGGAAAGCACAAACTCCAAACAAGGGGAGAGCAGCCGTATGCGGTCCGGTCACAACCCAGCCGACGACCTCACATACCAGCCCAGCCCACAGGCTCCAGCCCCAGCGTATGGGAGCAGAGAGATGGAGGGACAGAGAGAGAGAGAGAGAGAGAGAGAGAAAAGAGAGAGAGAGAGAGAGAGAGAAAGAGAGAAGAAGAGAGAGAGAGAGAGAGCGGGAGAGAGAGAGAGAGAGAGAAGGAAAGAAAAATGGTTCTGTTAAACGCAGAAGTCCCCTGGGCTGGTATTCTTGGTCTGTGAAAATGTTCCTTCCCAGTGACTTCCCAGCCAGCGGGGCACAGAATGCTCTGCTGGAGTTGCAGCCCAGTGAAGGGCCAGTGATCAGAGAGGAGCTGGAGTTAGCCCAGTGAAGGGCCAGTAGTCGGAGAGGATGAAGGCTGGAGTTAGCCCAGTGAAGGGCCAGTAGTCGGAGAGGATGAAGGCTGGAGTTAGCCCAGTGAAGGGCCAGTAGTCGGAGAGGATGAAGGCTGGAGTTAGCCCAGTGAAGGGCCAGTAGTCGGAGAGGATGAAGGCTGGAGTTAGCCCAGTGAAGAGCCAGTGGTCGGAGAGGATGAAGGCTGGAGTTAGCCCAGTGAAGGGCCATGGTCGGAGAGGATGAAGCACTACGGCAGCTCAGATGGGCCACATTAACCTGTAGAGAAAAGTACAAACAGTTAAAAAGTTGGTGAAACAGATTGTTTAAATAGATGCTATAGCAGTCACACACTCACACTCCCTGTAACCGCAGGCAACCTGCTTCAACATCAGCGCCATTACTGGGGAGAAAATATTAATGTTGATGTTTTAGAGTGAAAACCGTACAATAAGAATATAAGCACAAGGACTTAAAGTGTCATTGAGTGAAAACAGTACATTAAGTACATTAAGACTATAGGCAGAAGGAGTGAAATTCCTGGTTATGCTGTTATATACTCATTTAAATTCCCACATTGCAGACATGGTGTTAAATGTCAGTGTCCGTCCCCATCTCTCTGTGTAAATACCACAAACACACACACACACACACACACACACACACACACACACACACACAAGCCCTTATAGCCCTGAGACTCTCAGACCTCCCTGCCACCGCCCTATTGCCCGCGGGACAATACCCCCCTCTCTTTCCAGCACACGCAGTCCCACACAATGTGCGCTTTGGTCTGGTGTGGAAAGAATGACTTCTTTTCCTCCTTCCTTCCTCCACAGCGTCCTTCCAGCCCGAGCTCTGGGGTCTTTCCCCCTCTCCACGCCAGGCGAAGCAGTAAACACACACACACACACACACACACACACACACACACACACACACACACACACACAGTAAACACGCACGGATGTGAGGCATCAGTCAAGGTGCAGCTTCATCTTCAGAGGCACACACAGACACACACACACACACACACACACACACACACACGCACGCACGGATGTGAGGCATCAGTCAAGGTGCAGCTTCATCTTCACAGGCACACACAGACACACGTGTGTGTGTGTGTGTGTGTGTGTGTGTGTGTGCGTGGCTGAGAGAGGGTGTGTAGGGTCAGCCCTGGGTCTGCAGATGCCCTCGGAGGAAGTCGTGCGTCGTCTTTTCCCACTTTATGACTTCTGTTGAACTGGCCTTATCTGGGAGTAGAATGCCACTGGCCCCTAAACATGAGTCAGAGTTTACTACTGGGAGTCCATCACTCTTGTGACTCTTTGGAAGGTTTGGTGCTCTGTGCTCATTAGAAGTGGGCTAGAGAGAGGAAAGAAAGATAGATCCTGAGAGATAAAATAGATAATTAAAAGACACAAAGAAAGAAAGAAAGACAGACAGAAAGAAAGAATAAAGACAAATGAACAATATGTGATGCATGAAAGAAAGACATTTACATAACACAAATAATTATATATTGATAGATCAAGATAGATAATGATAAACAAATAGTGTACAGGAAGGGAATGTGAGAGAGAAAGTGTATTGAGGAAATCTGGGGTGCTAACACCACTATGCGTGTTTAGACTTGAGAAATGACTCGTGTATGTTTTCTTTTTGAATCCCCCTCCTCAGGAGAAATACAACATTGACATTCTTCATCTTTATTTCTTTATTTTTCATGGTTGATAATTACTGTAACTGTTTTGTTGTTGATTGATTTGTACCCTTTTGGAATTTGGAATATGAACATATCTTACCTTATGAAAAAGTTTTGCCATTTACGTGTATGCATTTACAAAAATAAATAAAAGATAGTAATATGAAAAAACATCAACAGTGGTAACTTTATATGTGTCTCTTCATAAGTGACTGGACTGATGTGTGTACCTCCCTCTCTCCTTCTCTCTCTCTCCCTCTCTCTTTCTCTCCCTCTCTCCCTCTCTCTCTCTCCCTCTCTCTCTCTACCTCTCTCTCTCCTCCTCTCTCTTCCTCTCTATCTCTCTCTCCCCCTCTCACTCTCTCCCCCTCTCTCTCTCTTTGAGAACATTACCTCAGAGACATATCCACCAGGGATTGTAAGACCTTATCCTAAAACAGAACCATCAGGAGGAAACAGGAAGCTGTCTCTGGGCTCTCAAAGCTTTTAAAGAAGACAGACAAATATGGTCATCTACACGAGAATACAAGACATGGATAAGTGTGTGAATAACAGTATGAATTTTTAGTTTGTTATTAGTTTGTTGACTGTAGAGGTCTTCCTGGATCATGACCTTGTAATGGAATGCGTTAACATGGTGAGTGGACCTAATGGGCCTAATTGGTCAGTCAAAACATCAGGCACTTGAGTTCAATTATACAGAATTATGGAGAGAAAAACATGGCTGTGAGATGTTTCCAGTCTGTATGGACTTTCTCTTTCTTTCTTTCTCGCTCTCTCTCTCTCCCTCTCTCTCTCTCTCTGTCTCTCCCTCTCTCCCCCCCTTTCTCTCTCTCTGCTCTTCTCTCTCTCTTTCTCTCTCTCTCTCTCTCTCTCTCTCTCTCTCTGTCTCGTCCCCTCAGCTGAAATGGAAGCCTTGTTCTCTCTGGGTTCTCCTGGATCTGTTCCAACTCTGGGGATGAGAAATGAGGGGAAGCATTTTTTCTCTCTCTATTTCTGTCCAGTTTTTAAAGCCTGGTTTTATATTCCTGAAAACCCCTGTGCCTTAGATACCACTTAACCTCAAGGTGGGACGCACTGAAAATTAGAAGTTGATGTGATGAATGGAAATATTGCCTATTTTCCTATATTTTTTGTAGGAATGTTTTCTAATTATTGTATACTCTTTACTAATTATTTAATAGTTACTAATGTATTAAATAGTATTATTTCTTAATTAATATTATTATTATTATTATTATTTTACAGTTTGGTGAAATTGTCTTGCTGAAATTTTTACACACATGTGCTCATAATTCAAATTGCCAAATTTGGTTAATGTAATTTATGTTTAACTTTAAATACCAATACCTTATTGTCATCAAAAGTCACATTTTAGTCCTAACTTAACTCAAATGGCTTTACATCGCAAAAACCAACGGACAAACACAAAACAGCTTCTCACTGATGAACTGGAAAGACAATGGTATAGATTCAACTCTTAAGCTTTGTTCGCTCTCTCACTCTCTCTCTCTCTCGCTTCCTTCAGAAAGTGCCCACTTTAAATGCAGTGTCCTGTGGACATGGAAAATCTTCTGATGAGGTCACAGAAGAATGATGTCAACTTAAGGACATCAACACGGGAACATTCCATCTAAAAATGGCAGCTGTCTGTGTGCGTCATCCGGACAGCCATATAGACAAGTTTGAGGCAAGTGACCTCAGAGGCACACTAAACATAGAACCATCTTCACCATTTTCATCCTTCTGAGATTTCATAAAAATGTCAAAAATTCATGGTTTTAAAAACCTTTTTCCCCCATCAGTTTGAGATGTGAGTATCTTTGAACTTTGAACTTTTCCTCAGAAGCCTCTTGTGTTCATAATTCGTAGCTAGCGATGAGCAGATGCAATCACTTCCTTCCAACAGCGATTCACCCCTTAATAAGAGGTCAGCAGGAGCCTTTGATGACAAGCATCAGGCCACTACAGCAGACTGACAACTCAATTAAGACACAAATAGGCTGCACTGTTGTCATACTGCTGGGTGTTAGCTGCTGAATGTCAGTGTCATGTCGAGATGTACAATATAGTCACCATGTCTTAACTTCAAAAATGATAAATGATACATTTTATGAAAAGTATAAAGTGAAAAGTATAGACCGTTTTACCATCTGAAGATCCTGACCAGAGTTGGGATGTGTCCAACCGTAATACTGATATGAATCGGGGTGCTTGGTATCACTTACCTTCAGGGTATCTTTTTTAGCATTTAGGGGTTGGCTCAGTGCACTGGAAAAACTCTCTCCCATGACCTAAGCCGGGTTAAGAAAACTGGCCTAGTGGAGGAAGTGGCATATTCCTGAATAGAACATCTGAACGAACTAATAGTTTCCCAGGTTCCAAACACTGCAATCCCACTCTTGCCTGACTAATGATAGGCACTGGGTGTCTGCATGTTTTTGTCATGGTAAAGATTAAAATGTAACTACACATGTCGTTCTGTGGGAAAACGATATAATCATGTCAAATGTTTTTATAATGTATTATCACGTGTATTTAGGAAACACACAGTAGTGTGCAGGGCTGCGTGCTCATGTGTGTGTTCCGA
>NC_137915.1:2627195-2656483 GCF_963457725.1 Sprattus sprattus
CCATTCAGTAAAACTATGCAAATATTGGGAAGAAGAAAAAAAGAAATCTTGTCCTAACTACTGTATATACCCAAACCATCGGATTACAACAACCCTGAAACCACCCATTTCTGGACCCCCAGACTGAGGGCTCCGCCTTAAGTGGTAGTTCCAGTCAGAGCGCACTATCCGTCCCTCCTCCTCCTCCAGCAGCGCGGTGGTGTATGAGTGCATAGCACTGTAGTCTGTCTACCCCTGCCCTGCCTCACCCGCAGCACACACACACACACACACACACCCGCAGCCCGCTTGTCGTGTCTGCAGCAGCTGGAACCCAGGCACCTTCTGTAGGCTACGTACAGGAGAACACGCAGCATGGCAGCATCGAGTGGTTTTGTTCTCGCAGGACTTTACATCCTCGTCCTCTCCAGTCAATGTAAGTAACGCGAAAAACGTGTGAATAACCTTGCAAAGTGCTTACAGGCTTGTGTGAATAGCTATAGAACATGAACTTCGGCTTGCACTTGACCAGTTTGTCGCTGGGACCTGACAGAGGCGGCTTGACTTTAGATTCGCACCGTACAGGTACAGTTTCTTAAATATGGGACTCCTTCGTGATGATTTGTATAGCAGAGAATTGCATCGGCGCAGCTTTTCCAAAGTGTGTTTTAAGTGTATGTAGCTATGAGGCTGTAACAAAAACGATTGCGAATTTAGATGTAGCCTATCACTTCATAGGTAATTTTCTTTTTTTATAGTAGGTTAGTGTAGTCTAGATTTAGTACTAGTAAACTTCTTAATATCGTGTGTTGCTGAGTTGCAGCCTTAAGACAGTCGTGTAAGAAGTCGGTCAGTCGCTGGGAAATATTCATATGGACACATTCACGCCCACGACTAATTGCTAAGTTAATAAGCGTGAGCTGCACCCATCGCTACTGGTGACCGACACCGAGTAACCTTTTCTATTGAATTCTTTAGCTCTACTAGTAGTAGCATGGATAACTGAATTTTTCCCCTTTGAACACTTCCCCCCCCCATTCTTAATGTTTGCTTTATGTTAGGCTGGCGATTTTCTCCTCTCCACGATAAATTATTCACTTCTTATTTTTTTTTTTTTTTTTTTTTTTTAAAGTTTTGCAAATGTTTTGGTGGTGACAGTGGTGTTCTCTACTCCTGAAATGGTTTACAAGGGCTCGTTCTCTATCCATGCGCTGGGACTTTAGCCACTTAAATCATGATCCGTTTCGTGACGTGCTCAATTTGTGTTTCACACTCACTTGGGCGCGGATCTGTGCTTCAGTCTTCAGAGATACGCTCTGGCTCCTTCGGTCCAAACGTTATTATTTCATATGCATCTTACGGACACTTAAGCACATTCGGGTCAAAACTTTATGATTTCATATGCATCCTACCGGACACTAAAGCACATTCCAGAAGTCTTCTAGCCTTTTGAAGGCTGCCCACAGATAGATGTAGGATGGGTGGAGTGACGGTGGCATCCATTCCGCCAGCTTTCAAAAACATTTCAAGGATGTTTTCCAGTGATGTTTGTTAAGAGAAGAATGTCTAAAAGCACTTAAAGCTCCCTGTATCCTTCCTTTCTGTGTTTCAAGCAGTAAACCGACACACTTCCTCCCGTTTGTTTTTCACTGTCAGTCTTTTAAGTCACACCAAGTAACCCTACTGCTTTAACTCAGCCTCTTCTTCAGGCCCTGACCCCCCCCCCCCTCCATTTCACACTCTCTTTCTTCCCCTCTCTCTCTTCTCCACCTCTCTCTCCCTCTCTCTTTCTCCATATTTCTTCTCTCTCATTATCCCCCTTCTCTTATTCCTCTCTATCTCTCTTCTCTCTCTCCCTCTTCTCCATCTCTATACTCTCTCGCTTTCCCCCTTTCTCTTATTCGTCTCCATCTCTCTCTCCCTCTCTCTTCTCCATCTCCCCTCTCTCTCTCTCTCTCCATCTCTCCTCTCTCTCTCTCTCCCTCTCTCTTCCCCAACTCCCCTCTCTCTCTCTCCCTCTTCTCCATCTCTCCTCTCTCTCTCTCTCTCCCTCTTCTCCATCTCTCTCTCCTCTCTTGCTTCTCCCCTTCTCTTATTCTTCTCTTATTCCCTGTCTTCTGTCTCTCCTCTTGTCCTCTGAGGTCCTGGCCTGCTGGCCCTCTTCTCAGCACTAATGAGGAGGCGGGCCTTATCTCACTTCCTGTCTGACCTGTCATCTGTAAGGGCACGAGGGGATTTCCCCTCAGTAACTCAAAGGCTGCCTCTTTAGGCTGCCTCTTTAGGCTGCCTCTTTGTTAGCAGGGCTCTGCCGAGCACCTTTGCTCTTGTGTCTTCACTCTGTTGAGGACAAAAGTGAACCGTTTAAAAAAAAAAGATCAAACGTTCAGATAAGACAAAGCTGAGACTGTGACATAGTGATGATGATCTGGTGTCAAAGTCTTTCCAGGAATTTTCCGACGAGCTGATCATCACATGACCACCTCTGTGACGGGAGTGGCTACATACAACTGCATTGAGATAGGATTCTATGATAGCCTGTTATTGGTCAGCAACAGTGGTCAAACACACAACCTGTTCTTCAACAATGTGCTTAGGAGGATCAGGTGTGGAGAAGCATCCTCTGCCCCAAACAGTTCCCTTTGTAGTTCCTCATGTGGAACCTTAGCTAACTACTATAGTTTGCCTCAGTGAGAACTGTGGTATGACTAAGAGAAGGTATGACTGTGGTATGACTTTGAGAAGGGGGGGGTTCCTTTGTTAAGGGAACGAATACATTCAAATGCAATAGATCTACTATAGAATTGATTATTTCAGACTTCTGGAATTGTCTAGACTTATCACCAAATGGCTACTGAAAATCTTTCTAGTTCAACCTGTTATCCAAAGATCCCCCCCCCCCCCCCCAAAGATTATCTGCAAACAAGAAAATGATTTGTTACAAAAACCAACCGTGGGCATAAAACGGGTGACGACAGAGAAATTCCATCTCTGTAATGGAGAGAAAGTACCGCTCCCTAGACTTCCCCTACTGAGGGGGGGTCAAAGGTCAGCGTTTTCACACAAAGACACCATGCTTTAGGATGGCAATGTGGCTGCGTGCGCCCCGGCGGTCCATCCCCAGCGACTTTCATACAATTACAGGCATTGTCCTTCGAGATGCATAGTTTTATCACTGAGATTAAGGAGAAAAATAAAAACCAAGTCTAGGCCTTCTACTTGGAAAAGCTCGGCTGGAAGTCTATTAACGAGAATAAAGGCAGACCTTAGGCTGCTTCGGTGAGTTCCTCTCTGCGAGTATCCATCACAGTGTTTATGCAAAACGTGGCATAAATGTTTAAAGAAAAGCTGTTGTTACCATTCGGTATCCAGGTAGACCAAACAAAGCAAGTGTTTATTCATGGCTATTCTGGCTATTCCAAGCTCAGATTTTTTCCCCATAATTTTGTCCCTTGTCATACTGTTAGGATTTCCCATTTTTGTCATTATGTAGCCGTCTTCAAATAGTATCATTTTTGTACATAGACAGATGTAGTACCTGCTCATCTGACGTCTGTGAGGGATTGGCCTAAGAAGGTGTGGTTTATCTTGAGAAGAGTTTTTTTTTGGGGGGGGAACATCTGGGAAGGTTCTTTGTCTTGGTTGCTTGGACAGGAATAAGCCGTATCCTTAGGTCTAGGAGGCATTGTTGTTCACCTTCCTGTCGTAAGACGCAGTGGCGTGTCCTGGAGGCAACGGTGCACTTCTGAAGTGTGCTGGCACGGTGACAGGGTCGGTTCCTGTCTGGAGAATGCAGGGCTGTTGAGACGGCCGTGATGCTATCCAGATCACCGGGGGAAACGTGGACAGGGAAAGGCCTGAGATGCTCTCCTGAAGTTTACTGAGCTCAGTCAGTTCAGTTCAGACACCTTGGCTTATAGGTTTCATTTAATTTATTTAAGTTACTTTGTGTGTTTCAGTTTAAAGTATTACTTAGCCTTTATTCTTAAATATTAAAGGTATTTTAAAACAGAACAGAGTATGAAAGAACTATTACAAGGCTTTAAGCCATGTAACGTCACTTTTTTTTTTGCCTGTTTATAATCCATTCATAGCCCTTAATTATTGCTACTTTATGTGGCTAACCAGACCAAGAGGGCTTGCCTTAGGGGGATAGCTTGTGCTTGTTAGCAGATAGCAGCTGTCTAATTGGCTCATTTACGAACGCAGAGGAGCGTTAATGGAGCTCTATTAGAAGCCTTAAAGCTCTTACCCTGACAGAAAACCCAAGCAGCACGAAACAGTCTGTGTTATGGGGATTGTGTGTGACTGTGTGTGTGTGTGGGGGGGGTGACTGTGTGTGTGTGTGGGGATGGGGTGTGTGTGTGGGGTGGGGGGGGTGGTTGGGGGGGGAGTGTGTGTGACTGTGTGTGTGTGTGTGTGTGGGGGGGGGGGACTGTGTGTGTGTGTTATGGGGATTGTTTGTGACCGTGGGTGTGTGTGTGTCCTTCTTCCTTTCAGTTATTTGGTCAGGTGCTTGTAGAGGATATTTGTAATGGTTTCCCCCCCATATTACCATCTCCATCTTCTTTCATAGAACATGTGTCATTTCCTCAGAACCGATCAGAACCTGCAGTCACTGGCTCCGACTGGGCATTGTTCTTCTTCTCTCTCTCTTTCTCTCTCTTTGTCAATCTCTCTCTCTCTATCTCGCGGTCACTCTCTCTCTCTCTCTCACACTGTTAATCTTACTCTCTCTCGCTCGCTCTCTCTATCTCTCACTCTCTCTCACACTGTTAATCTTTCTCTCTCTCGCTCTCTCTCTCTCTCACTCTCTCTCTCTCTCTCTCACTGTTAATCTTTCTCTCTCTCTCTTTGTCAATCTCTCTCTCTCACTATCACTCTCACTCTCTCACTTTCTCTCTCACTCTGTCCCTCTCACTCTGTCCCTCTCACTCTCTCACTTTCTCTCTTTGTCAATCTCTCTCTCTCTCTCTCTCTCTCTCTCTCTCTCACTGTTAATCTTTCTCTCTCTCTCTTTGTCAATCTCTCTCTCTCACTATCACTCTCACTCTCTCACTTTCTCTCTCACTCTGTCCCTCTCACTCTGTCCCTCTCACTCTCTCACTTTCTCTCTTTGTCAATCTCTCTCTCTCTCTCTCTCTCTCTCCATCTCTCTCTCTCTCTCCGTGACTTAAGTCCCTATGCCTGGAGACATTCCAAGGTCCCAGTCAGACATCCGCAGGTTGTGCCAACAACTCTTTTACCCGGGCCTTTGTAGTGACAGATGGATTACCAGGCCCAGACACATACGTGGGGTGCCCCCGTACTGACGTCACACACACACACACACACACACACACACACACACACACACACACACACATGTACCTACGTAAGACCTCGAGAGTAGAGATGCCTCACAACCAGACGCACACACACACACACACACACACACACACACACACACACACACACACACACACACACACACACACACACATGCACACACACACACACACACACACACACACACACACACACACACACACACACACACACACACACACACACACACACACACACACACACACACATGTACCTATGTCACAAGCCTGGGAGTTTGACCGCAGGCCTTCAGATGAGGATGGGGAGGGTTAGACAATGAAAACCACGAGAGCCAGACTTGCTCCTACATGTCGTCCCTGCTTGTGTTGAAGAGTGTTTTGTAGGAGAAAAAGCTTTCGAGGCCTTTTAAAGCAGCGCTGTCTGCCAGGTCCCCGGGTGCAGCATTGTGTGTGTGTGTGTGTGTGTGTGTGTGTGTGTGTGTGTGTGACTGTGGGTGTGTGTGTGTGTGTGTGGGGGGAGGGGTGGATGTGGGGGATTTAGTTCAGATCAAACTAATGTGCGGTGGAAACCACCGTCCCCTCAAAACATCAACAGCTTTATCATTGAAATGAGGCTGCTATCAATCCTCCGCGCTGGTGACTTTTACGGCCGCTGTCGGAGGGCGGTTTGGGGAGACTGGTGTGGTTTAAATGAACCTGTCACAGACACAACAGACAGCCATAGATCAAACAAAGGCGTGATTTACTGGTGTGCACTTTTAGAAAAAAGGTGTAATGTAAAACTATTTCGTTTCTTTAGACAATAACTGTTAAAGGATGCTATTCAAAACTTCCCAAATGCAAGGTTCTCATAGAATAGAACAGTTTGGAAAAGAACCCTTGGAATAGAACCCAGTTCTAGAACAGTCTAGAATAGAACAGTTTGGAATAGAACCCTTTTGAACAGCATGTTTGTAGGAAAGAGGCCCTCCAGCTACCCGTGATTTCCCACATGCAAATCGTTTTTTTTTTCTCTCGATGTGTAAATGTATATACAAACATAACAGTAACTACACTAGGAGAACCTTGTGCAGCTCAACTAGAGGTCAGCTTATTGTGTAGAGCAGCTGTGGGAAACCTGACCCGACACGTACACACAGCCGTAAACATAAGCATAAACTCTCATGAAGACCCAATAAACACTGAATAAGCCTTTTCTGTGAGTGATGGAGTACCAGTCGAAGCTGACCTGATGGGAAATGACCAGAGAGAAAGAGAGAGAGAGGAAGAGGGAGAGGGAGAGAGAAAGAAAGAGAGAGAGAGAAAGAAAGAAAGAGAGAGAGAGAGGGAGAGGGAGAGGGAGAGGGAGAGGGGGAGGGAGAGGGAGAGAGAGAAAGAGAGAGAGAAAGAGAGAGAAAAAAAGAGAGAGAGAGAGAGTTTGCTTGTCTCCTTTCCAGTGGGCTTTTAAGCAGTGCTTCCCCTCTCATCCTTTAACACTAATCAATAAGGCAGAGCGGAGAGGAGCAGAGAGGCCCTGTCACACACACACACACACACACACACACACACACACGCTTTTTAGTCAGTCAGATGACTTGTTTGTGTTCACCCCCCACCCCCCCCCCCTCCCCCCACACACACACACACACACTCTGTCTCATCCCACCCCCTCCCAACCTCTACCCCCCCCCCCCCCCTCGCTGCACGTCCTCTCTGGCCCTGTGCTTGGCTCCTTGCTGCTGTAGATTATATTATTTATGCAGAGCAGTGAGCCTGTCCAAGCTCCACTCACTTTAACTGCGCTGGCCGTGGCGGCGTCGCCGTGTAATGGATGGTGTTTACACTGGTTGCTGTGCTATGAGCAGGGGTATCCAGTGCTGTGCTGCTGGTTGCTGTGCTATGAGCAGGGGTATCCAGTGCTGTGCTGCTGGTTGCTGTGCTGTGAGCAGGGGTATCCAGTGCTGTGCTGCTGGTTGCTGTGCTATGAGCAGGGGTATCCAGTGCTGTGCTGCTGGTTGCTGTGCTATGAGCAGGGGTATCCAGTGCTGTGCTGCTGGTTGCTGTGCTATGAGCAGGGGTATCCAGTGCTGTGCTGCTGGTTGCTGTGCTGTGAGCAGGGGTATCCAGTGCTGTGCTGCTGGTTGCTGTGCTATGAGCAGGGGTATCCAGTGCTGTGCTGCTGGTTGCTGTGCTGTGAGCAGGGGTATCCAGTGCTGTGCTGCTGGTTGCTGTGCTATGAGCAGGGGTATCCAGTGCTGTGCTGCTGGTTGCTCTGCTATGAGCAGGGGTATCCAGTGCTGTGCTGCTGGTTGCTGTGCTGTGAGCAGGGGTATCCAGTGCTGTGCTGCTGGTTGCTCTGCTATATAATGGATGGTGTTTACACTGGTTGCTGTGCTGTGAGCAGGGGTATCCAGTGCTGTGCTGCTGGTTGCTCTGCTATGTAATGGATGGTGTTTACACTGGTTGCTCTGCTATGAGCAGGGGTATCCAGTGCTGTGCCGCTGGTTGTCACCGGTGAGATGGTGTAAGCGAGGGCATCGGAGGTACTGCGTCTCAGTGGGATCTGCAGGGGCAATGCTGTGTGGATGGACGCCATCTTCCCCATGGCCTTGCTGTGTGGATGGGCGCCATCTTCCCCATGGCCTTGCTGTGTGGATGGACGCCATCTTCCCCATGGCCTTGCTGTGTGGATGGGCGCCATCTTCCCCATGGCCTTGCTGTGTGGATGGACGCCATCTTCCCCATGGCTTTGCTGTGTGGATGGACGCCATCTTTGTTATGGCCTTGCTGTGTGGATGGACGCCATCTTCCTTTTGGCCTTGTTGAAGGAGAACTGTCTCTTAGTGGTTTAGTCCTCAAACGTAGAATACGGCAAGAAAAACAGACAAAACAGGAAGAAAATGGACTAGCAGAAAAAACAAAATGGGAATGAGATTTAGTTTGGCTTTGAGAGACAAAAGAGGCAAACTAAACTATTAAGAAGGAGGCTTGGAGGGAGAACACCTGTTGGGAGGGCAGGGTGTTGAGAATGTGAAGCATGTCCATCATCAGTGTGCTAATTCCACCCCCCCCCCCATCCTAATTGTTATTTCCCCTCCCCATCAGCAGCTCGGCGGGCAGCTGCACACACCTGGTGCCCACACACACACACACACACACACACACACACACACACACTGCACACACCAGGCGCCCTGCTCCCTCTGGAGGGGCGTCCACAGGGCTCCCATTACCAACATGTCTACATACATGACCCCCAAACCCTCACACACACACACACACACACACACACACACACACGCTCACACACCAAGCCCCCCCCCCCCCCACCACACACACACACACACTCACACACACCAACCCCACCTTCGCCCAGTCTACACTCATCCCTACAGCTTGTCCTTTCATTGACCCTCGTCTTGCATTTCAAGCTCGATCTCTACAGCTTGTCTTGTCACTGACACCCCCTCCCCCCCACAAAGATGATCTCTCACTCAGCCCCCTGTGCAGACGGGTTTGTCTGTCTCCATCAGGTTAGGCCCTGTGGGTCGCCGTGCCAACACAAGGTCATGTCTCTCTGGCTACCAGAGGGTGAGTTCCAGGAGATTAAAGGGATTTAGCGGTGCTTTGTCATGTCTGGCAGGACAGGTGTGGACAGATGTGGTCCTCTCCACTCCTCTCCACTACTCAGCCAGTAGCTGCCTTCACAGTTGATTCAGTTCAGATCAAACTAGCAACCAGCTGACTTCACAGTGGATGTACTTCAAATCAGACTAGCTGACTTCACAGTGGATTTAGGTCAGATCAAACTAGCTGACTTCACAGTGGATTTAGTTCAGATCAAACTAGCTGACTTCACGGTGGATTTAGTTCAGGACAAACTAGCTGACTTCACAGTGGATTTAGTTCAGGACAAACTAGCTGACTTCACGGTGGATGTACTTCAGATCTGGTCTGTTTCCGGTGGCCAAAATGGTTCCACGGTTTCTTATTTTCAGGATTAAGTTATAAATTCCACACTGTTTCAGCAAAAAAAAAAAATCTCTCCAAAAAGGAACTCCAAGTTCCCTGAAGGAGAAATGCTGTGTTTGTGTTGCTGTGCGGAGTGGATATGAGTCGTAACTATAAAAGCATACACGCACGCGCACGCGCACGCACACGCGCACGCACGCACGCACGCACGCACGCACGCACGCACGCACGCACGCACGCACGCACGCACGCACGCACGCACGCACGCACGCACGCACGCACGCACGCACGCACGCACGCACGCACGCACGCACGCACGCACGCACGCACGCACGCACGCACGCACGCACGCACACACGCACACACACACACACACACACACACACGCGCAGGAGAATGCAGACGACGACGACCAAAAGCTCGAGAGCAGGAGGGAGGGTTGTACCATAAAATGGAGCGCTTGTGATTAAAATAAAGCCTGCAGCCTAACGCCTTCACTGGATGTCTGACTGGGTGGGAGGCCTCCCTGAGAACCAGTGCACATACCATAGGCTTGCATTAATAAGGATGCATTGTGTAGTATGTGTGCTTGACCCCACGAGGCTGTTGATGTTTGAGATAAGTCCCGTCTTTCTTCCCCCCTTGCTGATGCGATTCGATTCTTAAGGACGCAAACGAGCCAAGTCATCTTCATTTCTTTTAGACGTATTAGCTTAAGTCAATGTTGTTTTCAGACCGCATGTTTTAGTGGCTACATTGAGGGACAACTCTGTTTGACCAGAAACAACAGGGCCACAATCAGGATCTCTCTACTAAAACAGGTTTTTTAGCCTTGACCTGAGGGCTGTGGGGCAGGAGCAGGAGCAGGAGCAGGAGCAGGAGTAGGAGAGGGAGTAGGAGAGGGAGTAGGAGAGGGAGTAGGAGAGGGAGCAGGAGCAGGAGCAGGAGCAGGAGCAGGAGCAGGAGCAGGAGCAGGAGCAGGAGCAGGAGCAGGAGCAGGAGCAGGAGCAGGAGCAGGATCTCTCTACTCAAACAGGTTTATTAGTCTTGACCTGAGGGCTGTGGGGCAGGAGCAGGAGCAGGAGCAGGAGCAGGAGCAGGAGCAGGAGCAGGAGCAGGAGCAGGAGCAGGAGCAGGAGCAGGATCTCTCTACTCAAACAGGTTTATTAGCCTTGACCTGAGGGCTGTGGGGCTGCGGCCTAAACCAATATGGGTCCTCAACGGAGTTTGGGTTGTGGCATGGGTTCAAGACACAAACACACACACACACACAGACACACACACACACACAATCCCAAACACGGGCACACACACACACGGGCACACACACACACACTAACAAACACACACACACACACACACACAAACACACACACTTATTTTATGTACGTTATAAGTAAGTCAAGTTTCACTAGGAAGCCAATTTTCTGAACAGTCCATTTTGGGTTTCGCAGTTCAAGAGTAGAGGAAACATATCTCATCCTAATAAACATTAACTGCTGATATCGAGCAGTACTGTTGAGGGCCAACTGTTTGGCCTTTGTTTAATGCCAAGTCCATGTACCACTAGCCTAACGTGACCTACGCTGCCAACAACTAGGACAATCAACTGACATTTGCATCATAGGCTCTTAATAGCAGTAATCGGAGAATGATATTTTAGTTTTTTGCACAGAATTAATTTTCAGATCAAAAGCACATGAAATCTTTAAACACACACACCCCCACACATAGGCACACAAACACACACACACACACACACACACACACACACACCCTACTGAAAACCACAAACCCATCAAAAAAGTGTAAGGATGCAGATTTTGCTGCCTGATAACCATCAGCAGGTCAGGGCCTAGAGGAAGTGTGTGTGTTTGTCTCTGTGTGTGTGTGTGTGTGTGTGTGTGTGTGTCTCTGTGTGTGTGTGTGTGTGTGTGTGTGTGTGTGTGTGTGTGTGTGTGTGTGTGTGTGTGTGTGTGTGTGTGTGTGTGTGTGTGTGTGTGTGTGTGTGTGTGTGTGTGTGTGTGTGTCTCTGTGCGTGTGTTTTGTGTGTGTTGTGCACAGGTCTGCACAGGCTGCCAGACTAACTGTGCTTAACTGTGTGTAACTGTGACTTTACTGTGTCTAATCCCCCAGTCTTTCAGCGGCGGCTAAGCACACAAACCTGAGGAGGCACACACACACACACACACACACACACACACACACAGGAGTTTGTGCAGCCCAGAGTTTGATTCCCGCCTGAGAGGAGGTCGACATTTATCTTTAGGATTTAGTATGGAATTGCACCCTTCTCTCTCTCTTCCTCTCTCTTTCTCTCTCTCTCTCTTTCTCTTTCTCTCTCTCTCTCTTTCTCTCTCTTTCTCTCCCTATCTCTCTCGCTCTCTTTCCAAAATATCCACTTCTGTTTTTCCAAGCCTCAGTGTGGCTGAGGTTTCCGTGGGTGCAGAGGGGCTGGTCTGGATTTCCGGACGAGTCGTGCTGAGCACACACCTCTCCCCAGCAGCGTCAGGAGCAAGAGCAGGAGAAGGAGCAGGAGAGGGAGAAAGAGAGGGAGAGGGAGCAGGAGAGGGAGCAGGAGGAGGAGCAGGAGCAGGAGCAGGAGCAGGAGCAGGAGCAGGAGCAGGAGCAGGAGCAGGAGCAGGAGCAGGAGCAGGAAAGGAGCAGGAGCAGGAGCAGGAGAGGGAGCAGGAAAGGAGCAGGAGCAGGAGCAGGAGCAAGAGCAAGAGCAAGAGCAAGAGCAAGAGCAAGAGCAAGAGCAAGAGCAAGAGCAAGAGCAGGAGCAGGAGCAGGAGCAGGAGCAGGAGCAGGAGAGGGAGCAGGAGTGAGAGAGGGAGGGAGCTGCAGGAGCAGGAGCCAGAGCCCAGGGTGTCCTGGAGAAGAGGCCAGGCCTCAATGCTGCTCTTGTTCTGGGGAAGCGTGCGGCTCAAGCAGCCTCCAGAGGCCCGCCGGTCTGCACACGGCTCCAGTTGCACTTCACTGAGGACAGTCAGACCTGTTTTACCCTGAAAACACACAATACCTCATTCAATGTTTTAAAACATGCAGGTTTTTGGGGATATGATCTATTTACATTGATCTGCTCAAGAACGCCTACTGTGAGGTTCTCAGCATGCCTACTTATTCTTCATGCCCTGGGCAAAAAGACATCTTACCCTAAACTCTGGCTGAGTTCTGTGAAGTTTCCCTGTGCAAAAAGACATCTTACCCTAAACTCTCCCTGAGTTCTGTGAAGTTTCCCTGGGCAAAAAGACATCTTATCCTAAACTCTCGCTGTGTTCTGTGAAGTTTCCCTGTGCAAAAAGACATCTTACCCTAAACTCTCCCTGAGTTCTGTGAAGTTTCCCTGGGCATGTTGGAGCGCTCTGTGCTCTCGGCCGTGGCACTGGAAGCCCATTATTCAGTGAGGGTCATGAGGACAGGAGATGCTATTCTAGCTGCGCCGTGTCGGCGGTGTGTCTGAGCAATGCGCCGTCTAATGCGCAGGAAACAGCATGTCAGCTCATCGAATTATGGCGCATTCTGATACATATATAAACAGATCTGAAAGGTGCCTCTCTGCAAATGCTATTTGTATTGTTGCTCTTACTAATTTACTGTCATGCCTTTACAGCCTGCTGTTGGATCTTAATTCCATACGTCAGTTTGGATTTGTTCAAACAGCAAAACTGTGATGTAGTTATGTCCCCCTAGCTTGCTTTATTTACGCTGACATCTAAGTCATAGTTTGGCAGACATATATATCCTAAGCAACTTAGAAGGGAAGTGCAATGCAAGCAAACAGCAGATCAATGATGGAAAAATATTGAATTTAAAATGTCATGAAAAAAAAAAAACATGTTTAATTCAATTGGCTGTTGGTCTGAGATTGGGAAGAGAAGACGTTTTAGACATTAGACGTAGCGGTGCACAAGTGAGAAGAACGCATAGGTAGAACGCACAAGTAGAACGCACATGTAGAGCGCACATGTAGAGCGCACAAGTAGAACGCACAAGTAGAATGCACAAGTAGAACGCACATGTAGAACGCACAAGTAGAACGCAGAGGTAGAACGCAGAGGTAGAACGCACAAGTAGAACTCACAAGTAGAACGCACATGTAGAACGCACATGTAGAACGCAGAGGTAGAACGCACAGGTAGAACGCACAAGTAGAACGCACAAGTAGAACGCACATGTAGAGCGCACAGGTAGAACGCACAAGTAGAACGCACAAGTAGAACGCACAAGTAGAACGCACATGTAGAACGCAGAGGTAGAACGCACAAGTAGAATGCACAAGTAGAACGCACATGTGCTGAGCTAGATGGGGATGACGTGCTGCTCTAGGTCTGGTCTGAGCTGAGCTGACGTGTCGTGTGCGGAGAGTGACGCCCAGCACCAGGTGCACTGCAGAGGTTATCCACTGAAACCCAACACACGGTTACGCTTGGGAGAGAAATTACTGTTTGTCTTCTGCTGTCTACAGATTGGTCATTACTGAGAAGGGCGATAGGGCTCTGAGACCAAGTGTGTGTGTGTGTGTGTGTGTGTGTGTGTGTGTGTGTGTGTGTGTGTGTGTGTGTGTGCTGGGGTTCTGAGACCGAGTGGGCCTCCGTTAACAATTGAACATGTGGGAAAGGAACTTGGCAAATGCCAATTGCATTTCTGTGATTCCATAGGATCGGATTTCCCTTGTAAGTCCCTCTCACTGTGGGGCCATTATCACTTCATATGGCTGATAGCAATGCTGCAGTCAGACCGGCTGGAGGAATGGGAAGTATACGAATTATACCCCCCCCCCCCCCCCCCCCACACACACACACACACACACACACACAGCATTGACAGTTGGGAGGAATTTGCTACATGTGTGTTGGTGTTTTATTGAGGACTGACCTTTAATGTGATAAAGAGTGAGTTGGTATACCGTGACTGTATAGATTCCTGTTTGTGTCGTTGCATTTCTGATCATGCGAAATTGCTGAGGGAATATTTCAATTCAGTCAAATATTATTCATTCATATAATGTCATTAGCAAAAGACATTGTCTCAAAGTGCTATACCGAGCCCAAGGCCTAATAATCAAATGACGCACAACAATGAGGCAGCAAAACAAATTTGGCACACATGCACACATGTGTGTGTGTGTGTGAGAGTGTGTGTGTGTGCGTGTGTGTGATATCATAGAGGCCTCTTCTGCCTTTGAAATGAAAGGGAGTTAGCTGTTGAGCGTGTTTTCTAAGTCTGTCACATGATAAGTGCTGTCTCTGTGGCACATCTAAGCGGAGAGCTCATGACCAGCTTCACAAACACAGCCATCTCCTTTATGCTTGCTTCAGCCTGGAGAAGAAAAAAAAAGAGAAGAGGGAAAATGTCCCGCTTTGTCTACGCAAGCGATTTCTGCTCTCAGATTGTTAGAAAACTCTTTAGTCCCTAGACACAGACTCTTTGATGGCTAAATTCACTTACGAGACTTTTATCTGTAATCTCATTCAGTGTTTGTCACCCAAATGGACGGTGTGCAGCAGAAATCATCACATTAGGGGATGTTATTGTGTAAATGCAGGAAGCCCAGAGTTGACAAACACACTAAGGGATTGTGTTACAGCTTCAGCCACAAGAGCCAAAGATTCTGCGTGTGTTTCATGATAGATCTCACCTCGGCTTTGACCGTATCCTGCAGTATTTCCCTCTGGTTTTAGATCGAAGGACAGATATAGAGATCCTTCCTGGAATGGTTCTCATTCAATTGACAGTGTGTGTACAAATGTCAAGAGAGTCTCTATCTGTGTTTACAAAGAACTTGGAAAGGACAGGGTCCATGCCAGACACACACACAGACACAGACACACACACAGACACAGACACACACACAGACACAGACACAGACACAGACGCAGTCGCAGACACAGCCACAGCCACAGACACAGACAAAGACACAGACACAGACACAGACACATACGCAGCCACATACGTAGCCACATATGCAGACATAGACACAGCAACAGACACAGATACGTCCTGGCGAGGTTGCTTTCAGTGAAACTGTGAATTTGTCCCCACTCCTGACTGAAGCCATGCAAACAGGCACAGATGCATAAACAGCGTCAGGCCCAGACACAGGCACAGACACCGAGTCAGGCCAGGCATGTGCTGTTCAGGCTTATCTAATTTTCAGATAATAAACAGCCGCTCTGTGATACACGTGTACAGCTTACTGTAAGATCGCTGGGTCAGTGGGCGGTGGTCACTGAAGTCAGACATTTCAGGGGGTTTCTTTTAGCTTCGTCAAACCAGACACACATTCACTCTACCTACAGTATGAACTGCCTTAAAAAATAAAGATGGAGCAATGGGCGGTGCTGTTTTTTTATACACATTTCATAAGAGGACGATTGCTTTGTTAAAATTGAACGTTAAGTAGTAGAAGTTCAACATTTTTCAGGAAGTTGCAAATTTTCTGTTGAGCTCAACGTTCCTCAGGCTGAGTTCTCAATCAGGCCTCCGTGTGTGTGAGTGTGTGTGTGTGTGTGTGTGTGGTGTGGACCCTCTTAACCCTTCGTTGCCGCAGAGATAGTCAAGCTGTCGCCCGGGCGGGGTTGCAAACGGCAGGAGATAGGGGCAGTGTAAGTGGTGTGTCTGTGGGGGTAATTGATGTGGTTTGGTGCCTCCACCCCCCTCCGTTCTCTGCTCAGAAGTGGACAGGCCCCTGTTTGTTTCCTCGCGGGTGAGGATTGATGGAGTGGGTTGAGCTTTCGTCAGCGCTGAAAGGGAGGCCCCCTTTTTCGGTCACGTCCCGACGCCCCTGGCAGACTCTGGTGCTCACACACACACACACACACACACACACACACACACACACACACACACACACACACACACACACACAATGGCTAATCGCCCAGGACCGCAGCAGTCTCCCACCGGCCCCGCTGCGGGGACAAATGGATCGACCCGCTTCCCCTCCGGCTGGTCACACACACACACACACACACACACACACACACACGTTCGTCTAGTCACAGGGCCTGGATTGTGTGTGAAGTCTTTCTTAGGGTCGGGGGGTGTGGGGGTGGTGAGGGGTGGGGCGGGGTGAGGGGTGCAGGGAGGTCCTCCATAATGGTCACCTCATCCTGAGTGGTGGCATCTTAGATACCAGACATTCCTCAGCTCCCTTCCTCTCTCTGTCTCTCTGTCGCCCCAACTTCCCACCCCACCCCACACCCCCAGAAAAATGAACGTGCATGTGGGAGCCCCCCTCTCTTCCTCTGCCCTATGCCCCCCTCCGTCATGGCCGCAGGTCTGGCCCAGCAGAGCACACTTCCTGGAGGGAAGTAGGCCGTAGAGATTGGTGAACACGCTCGTCAATCATCTTGTTTTCAGTCAGATCTGGTGCTTGATTGACAGGTTCACCAAAGTCCCTCTCTAGGGGGGGCACTGTAGCTCACACAGTAGCCTCGACCACATTCGGGCTTGACGCCCATGGAGGCGGGGGTTCGAGTCCGGCCCCGATGTCATTTCTCCAGTCCACTCCCCACTTCTTCGCCCTCTCATTTCCTGTCCCACTCTTCACTTACCTATCAATTAAAGGCATAAAAAAAGCCAAAAACAAATCTTAAAAAAAGAATAAAAGTCCCTCTCTAGACCCTATTTGGTGATTTCACTGGCTCCTCCTTACCGAACAGCTGACACTGGCACTGACCCGGCATACTAGCCTGTATCTAGAGTGTATAGCCGTATATATGATGAACATACCAGCCTGTAGTGTGGATCTAGAGTGTATAGCCGTATATATGATGAACATGCCTGCCTGTAGTGTGGATCTAGAGTGTATAGCCGTATATATATGATGAACATACCTGCCTGTAGTGTGGATCTAGAGTGTATAGCCGTATATATATGATGAACATACCAGCCTGTAGTGTGGATCTAGAGTGTATAGCCGTATATATATGATGAACATACCAGCCTGTAGTGTGGATCTAGAGTGTATAGCCGTATATATATGATGAACATACCACCAGCCTGCAGTGTGGATCTAGAGTGTATAGCCGTATATATATGATGAACATGCCTGCCTGTAGTGTGGATCTAGAGTGTATAGCCGTATATATATGATGAACATGCCTGCCTGTAGTGTGGATCTAGAGTGTATAGCCGTATATATATGATGAACATACCAGCCTGTAGTGTGGATCTAGAGTGTATAGCCGTATATATATGATGAACATACCAGCCTGTAGTGTGGATCTAGAGTGTATAGCCGTATATATATGATGAACATGCCTGCCTGTAGTGTGGATCTAGAGTGTATAGCCGTATATATATGATGAACATACCAGCCTGTAGTGTGGATCTAGAGTGTATAGCCGTATATATATGATGAACATACCAGCCTGTAGTGTGGATCTAGAGTGTATAGCCGTGTATATATGATGAACATACCAGCCTGTAGTGTGGATCTAGAGTGTATAGCCGTATATATATGATGAACATACCAGCCTGTAGTGTGGATCTAGAGTGTATAGCCGTATATATATGATGAACATACCAGCCTGTAGTGTGGATCTAGAGTGTATAGCCATATATATGATGAACATGCCTGTCTGTAGTGTGGATCTAGAGTGTATAGCCGTATATATATGATGAACATACCAGCCTGTAGTGTGGATCTAGAGTGTATAGCCGTATATATATGATGAACATACCAGCCTGTAGTGTGGATCTAGAGTGTATAGCCGTATATATATGATGAACATACCAGCCTGTAGTGTGGATCTAGAGTGTATAGCCGTATATATATGATGAACATACCTGTCTGTAGTGTGGATCTAGAGTGTATAGCCGTATATATATGATGAACATACCAGCCTGTAGTGTGGATCTAGAGTGTATAGCCGTATATATGATGAACATGCCTGCCTGTAGTGTGGATCTAGAGTGTATAGCCGTATATATATGATGAACATACCAGCCTGTAGTGTGGATCTAGAGTGTATAGCCGTATATATATGATGAACATGCCAGCCTGTAGTGTGGATCTAGAGTGTATAGCCGTATATATGATGAACATACCAGCCATGGTGAAATGTGGATGAAATTAGGGTGGGAGTGATTAGAGCCTGGATGGCATGTGAAATTCGTTAACCAACTCGAATGCTTGCTAAAGGCAGGGCCTCGACCGAGGATTGCAAGTCTGAGAATGTGGAGGTTAGGGTTGGGTCTTAAAGCAGTAATGTCCAGCGATACTCCTGGTACTGAGTGCCCAGTAGCTCCCTGAGATCAGAGAGGAGGAGAAGGAGGAGGAGGAGGATGGAGGGTCTTCTCTGGGGAGCTGACTCAGTGAAAACACCATACAGGGGGTCACTTAGCCCCCTGCCAAAAGCCCAGAGCTCTCACACACACACACACACTGCTCAGCTATTATAGGATGTCAAGGTAAATAATTGATGGTGTTTTCCTGAAACACAAAGTCTCTTGTTGATGTCCTTGAGCATTAGAGGCTTTTAAAACAATAATGTCGACACACACACACACACACACACACACACACACACACACACACACACACACACACACACAGTCAGTAATGTCCAGTTCTAGTACAGTTCAAATGAGAGCTCTTAGACTCTCGAATACCCCATTTTCTTCACTCTGTGGATGTGGTGTTCTAGAATGTTCCTGACTCTGGAATGCATCTGGCCTAGACCGGGTCTAGATCAGACACCAGACCTGTTCACGTTCAGGAACTGATTATTGTTATTGTAATGCAGGTCTGAAGGCATTTACTTCGGGATGTGTCAGTCACACAGCCTTCCCGTTACTGTCGCGTACTTCCTGGTTCCTCACCCTCCTCTTCTCCCCATTCGGTCTCTCCATTCTTTAAGCCCACCTCAGGAACATGGGCCTGAAAGTTCTGTTAGAGAACTAAAAAAGTTAGTGAACTTCTCTCGCACCTCTGCCACTTTCCACATATCTCCGAATGAATCATTGCGGACATGACCTTTCCTGTGTTTCTATATCCACAATTGTTCCATTTTAAGATGCATTGTTCTGTGACACCTGACACTACTTGTGTTGGAGTGGTGGTGATCTGTTATGAAGAAGTCTTACTGTAGCACGGTCTTACACTTGGTCGTGGGCCAAAAGCAGTCGTGATATCTACTCTTTGACACGTACCTCAGTGTGGGAGAGAGCTGGCAGCACTGTCCACATGCCTCCACTCCACTGAATATATCACACACACACACACACACACACACACACACACACACACACACACACACACACACACACACACAGGTTCCACTCCACTGAGAATATGAGCGCTGTGTGTGGTACTCTCTCACTGATGACTTCTGAGCGATTGCAAACATACCTTGGCTTACATCGAGAAATCAAACAAGCGGAATGATTAATGGAGTTCATTAACAAGAGGTCGAACTGAACTCCGTGGTTCTTTAAGCTGTACAAGAACAAATGGCAGTGTACTGGCTGAAAGATCTGCATTTTGTGGAACATGCGGTTTCTTGGAAAAGGGTTGTTGCTGTGTGTGTGTGTGTGTGTGTGTGTGTGTGTGTGTGTGTGTGTGTGTGTGTGTGTGTGTGTGTGTGTGTGTGGGCATCGATTCTGCCTTGTAGTAGAAGTGGAGTGTGTTCCATAGGCTTGTCTGGCGGGCTCTCAGGCTAGTTATGTGCTCCATAGGCTTGAGTTAGTTTGTCTGTCGTTCTCTCAGGCTAGTTATGTGCTCCATAGGCTTGAGTTTGTTTGTCTGTCGTTCTCTCAGGCTAGTTATGTGTTCCATAGGCTCTGAGTTCGTTTGTCTGGCGTACTCTCAGGCTAGTTATGTGTTCCATAGGCTCTGAGTTCGTTTGTCTGGCGTACTCTCAGGCTAGTTATGTGCTCCATAGGCTCTGAGTTCGTTTGTCTGGCGTGCGCTCCAGTTATGCCCCCATTGATGCCATTCATACTAGTTCCAGAGTGCACCAAAAAAGGAGAGGGCCGCTCTTGAACACTCCATCACGTCCACCCCAGCAATTGCTTCCAGAGTGGGGCTATCTTTAGCTGGCGGAGAGCCGGCCAGGCTGCCAATGAGAGATTTCCATCACACACACTTTTCATACCTCGCAAGTCATGGGACTCCAATATCACCATCGGTGCTGCAGAACACAAGAAAAAGCCCCTCGGCCCTTTCCCATAGTTAAGAGATATATGTGTTTGCGTGTGTGTTTGCGTGTGTGTGTGTGTGTGTGTGTGTGTGTGTGTGTGTGTGTGTGTGTGTGTGTGTGTGTGTGTGTGTGTGTGAGTGTGTGTGTGTGTGTGTGTGTGTGTGTGTGTGAGTGTGTGAGTGTGTGTGTGTGTGAGTGTGTGAGTGTGTGTGTGAGTGTGTGTGGGTGAGTGTGTGAGTGTGTGTATGTGTGTGTGTGTTTGTGTGTGTGTGTGTGTGTGTGTGTTTTTCCTGCTTGTTTCTGTGACATTGTGCTAGGCTCCGAGGAGATTGCTGTGTTAAACGTGGGAAAGAGACTCCGGGGGTAATATACCACCCTGTGAAACCTCAAGAAGAGGGGGTTTAAAAAAGCCCCAGCGAGATGATGTTGCAAAGGCAGACCATTTGTTTTGTTTGCAATTGTGATTTTTCTTCTGGACTGAGCACGACATGAGAAGTTATCCTTGCGCCCCCGTAATGTCAGAGATCACTCACAACAAACATTTATGACCAGCGTATCAAAACAGCGGCTGCAGGGGAAGTTTGTGTTCGGGGGGCAGCCCCCAGTTCTTTGCCAAATTCACAGACTTTAGTCTCTGGTGTCTCACTCTCTGATGAACCAGAGCACTGTCTGTCTCTCTGTCTCTCCTCATAATGTCTCACTCTCTGATGAACCTCTGCATCTAGGAGACAACAAACCAACTCAGTGTGTGTATGTGTGTGTGAGTGTGAGTGTGTGTGTGTGTGTGTGTGTGTGTGTGTGGGTGTGTGTGTGTGTGTGTGTGTGTGTGTGTGTGTGCTCCAGCGCTGGTCTCCAGGGCTTCGGAGTGTGGGGGTGTGGGAGAGGGAATGCGTGGAGGTGGGTAAGGGGGGGGGGGGGGGTTGACGGGGGGGTTGCCGAGCAGAGCAAACATCCATAACAGGCATCTGAAGCGGTTTGTTGTTGGCGGTTGCTTAGTGTATTCAGCCGTTAGTTGCCATCGCAGAACTCCAGCGAGTTCCTTTGGAGAGCGTATTTATAGGTTGATGTAGTGGAGACATTTATTAAGTCCAAGGCAAAGGCAGGCTTACTGTGTAAAGCATTGACAGTGCTGGCTGTCTTTACACACACACACACACACACACACACACACACACACCGACACACACACCGACACACAGACACACACACACACACCCCCAGACACACAGACACACACACACACACACACACACACATACACACACCGACACACACACACACACACACACACACAGACACACACACACACCGGACACACACACTGTGTTTGTTTGTTGTCTCCTAGGGGCCTGGGGGAATGAGCAACAAAATGTTTTTCTTTTCAAAAGCAGAGAAACAGCACTTTGAATGGAAGACAGACGGTCCGGACTAAAGTTGAATCATTTTGAATTTCACTTTTTCATCTGTCAGTCGGTATTGATATGTCAGTGTCACAGCAATGTCCTAAACAACAATATAATGCAATTCAATGTTATTCATTTATATAGTGCCATTAGCAATAGACATTGTCTCAATGCGCTTTACACAGCCCAAGGCCTAACCTTAACTCCTAGAACCCAAGGCCTAACCCTAACGTCTAGAGTCCAAGGCCTAACTCTAACCTTGTAGAACCCAAGGCCTAACCCTAACGTCTAGAGTCCAAGGCCTAACTCTAACCTCGTAGAACCCAAGGCCTAACCCTAATCTCCTAGATCCCAAGACCTAAGCCTAACTTCGTAGTGCAAGCACATGGCGATGGTGGCAAGAAAAACCCCCTTTTAACAGGCAGAACCCTTGAGCAGAACCCAGCCCTGAGGGGTGAGCCATCTGCTTGAGGCTGGCCAGTAGAAGGATAAAAACCCGATCAGTCAATCAAACCCATCCACCCGAACCATGTGTCCATCAGATGATGGCACAGATTGATCAGGACCACAGGAGTGTCTCCCTCTCCTGCATCTGTGAGTCGTGTCTCACTCCCTGATCAACCAGAACACTCTCTGTCTCTCTGAACCACAACACTGTCTGTCTCTCTGATGAAGCAGAACACTGTCTGTCTCTCTGAACCAGAACACTCTCTGTCTCTCTGAACCAGAACACTCTCTGTCTCTCTGAACCAGAACACTCTCTGTCTCTCTGTCTCTCTGGTGTCTCACTCCCTGATGAACCAAAGCACTGTCTGTCTGTCTCTCTGAACAGGAACACTCTCTGTCTCTCTGATGAAGCAGAACACTCTCTGTCTCTCTGCATAGTGTCTCACTCTCTGATGAACCAGAGCACTGTCTGTCTGTCTCTCTGCATAGTGTCTCACTCTCTGATGAACCAGAGCACTGTCTGTCTGTCTCTCTGAACAGGAACACTGTCTGTCTCTCTGATGAAGTAGAACACTCTCTGTCTCTCTGCATAGTGTCTCACTCTCTGATGAACCAGAGCACTGTCTGTCTCTCTGTCTCTCTGCATAGTGTCTCACTTCCTGATGAACCAGAACACTCTCTGTCTCTCTGATGAAGCAGAACACTGTCTGTCTCTCTGATGAAGCAGAACACTCTCTGTCTCTCTGCATAGTGTCTCACTCTCTGATGAACCAGAACACTGTCTGTCTGTCTCTTTGGTGTCTCACTATCTGATGAAGCAGAACACTCTTTGTCTCTCTGTCTCTCTGCATAGTGTCTCACTCTTTGATGAACCAGAGCACTGTCTGTCTGTCTCTCTCTACATCTGTGAGTGGTGTCTCACTCCCTGCAGTGCATTGTGACTGAGGATGTGACCTGGTCAGAACGGCGTGGTCAGTCTGAGAGGTGGCGGGCTGGACTCCCTGAGAGGACGGCCTCTGTGGTTATCAGTGGCATGGGAACCTGATGGCTGGTGTTGTTGCAGCTGTCTGTGTCAGTAGCACCTCAGTGGTGTGTGTGTGTGTGTGTGTGTGTGTGTGTGTGTGTGTGTGTGTGTGTGTAAAACACCACCTGAGGCTCGCACGCCAGTGCGCACACACACGCCAGAGGCTTGCACGCCACATGCTCACACATACACATACACATACACATACACATACACATACACATACACATACACATACACATACACATACACATACACATACACACACACGAGACACACACACGAGACACACACACGAGACACACACACACACACACACACACACACACACACACACACAGACACACACACAGACACACACAGACACACACACACACAGACACACACACACACACACACACACACACACACACACACACACACACACACACACACACACACACACACACACACACACACACACAGACACACACAGACACACACACACACAACCACACACACACACACACACACACACACACACACACCTAGACACACACAGACACACACACAGCAGGAACAGACAACCATATCAGTAAACAGTGCCCTCACCCAAGGTCACCTGCCAGATCAGTTTCAGGAGAGCTGTCTGTTTGGGTCACACTAATTACATACTCACTAACACACACACACACACACACACACACACTGAGCTGTCTGTTTGGGTCACACTAATTAGCTTGTTTTGGGTTGTCTTTGATTTACTGGTAACTAGACGCTGTTGAGGGTCACTGTTCCCAAAGCCAAAGGACATTACGAGACTCAGCAACTGTTTCCTGTCTATGAGTACAGTCTAATCAATGAGCTTATGAAACGGGGCGCTCGAGCCGGACTGGAGTGGTTTACGGGGGGGGGCGCTCACCTCATTAGAGCCCCAGCACACCTGAAAGCACTTTGGCATCCTGTTTGAAGGACCCCGCAGGAGGACCCCAGGATGGCTCAGTAGCAGGGCCCGTATAGAAATGCATCGGTTAACCAAACGCCCCTAAATGGTCTAGTATTGGCGGTAATGTCTTTGATGTCCCTGATAAAAATGCTGTGCTGCTTTTAAAGGGTCCAGCCCATGGGGAAGGCAACCTAAGTGAGGGTTAACAACACCATACATTAATAATGTAGAAGTCCTTTCGTGAAGACTCTTTCATGTATCTCATTTAGCGGTTTGTTTTCTCTGACGTGTATTGGAGGTGATTCTGTAGGGCGTTAGTGCTTCGACTGTCTCTTCCAGGTGCTGGCATGCTTAAAACTAAAAGCTAAAAACTCAAAGCTAAAAGCTAAAAGCTAAAAGCTAAAAACTCAAAGCTAAAAGCTAAAAGCTAAAAGCTAAAAGCTAAAAGCTAAAAAGCTTAAAGCTATGGTAAAGCTATGGCTATGGTAAAGTAATGTAAGCCTGACTGCTGTAGGTCATACTGTAGCGGCACGCTGTAATCAGGCTTTGCGTGTCCACTGACTGTGCCCGTAGGTATGTGCGTGACCTGGCCTACTGTATGCTATTAACAGCCCTGAGCGCCCACCGTCACGTCACGTAGCCCCTCTGTGTTCCTGTCAAATGTGCTAACTCGCGCTAACAGACGCAGCGCTGCTATTTATAAACGCAGTATGCCGGATAGGGTGCTGAGTGTGTGTGCACACAAAATGAGCCTTTGTGTGTCTAAGTGGTTGTCTGATGAGGTGTGTGTGTGTGTGTGTGTGTGTGTGTGTGCTGGGTTTTGATGAGTATTAGATGTATTTCCATGGATAATTGTGTACTGATGCTGATAAGGGTTGGCATTTCTTTGTGGCAAGAAATGTTTTAGTTTTGACAGTTTTGCTAGTTCATTTCTTTCTGTAGGTGATCCTACGCGTGTGTAACTGTGTGTGTGTGTGTGTGTGTTTGTGTAAATGAGTGTGTGTGTGTAGGGGGTAATTATGTGCGTGTGCGTGTGCGTGTGTGTGTGTGTGTGTGTGTGTGTGTGTGTGTGTGTGTGTGTGTGCGCGCTGTGGTGAAGGACTGGTTGCAAGTCTGTGGCCATGGTGGGGAAGCAGTGGTATTGTTAGCACTTCTTAGCACCACTTAGCTTTAGCCATAGAGATCTCCTATCGAGAGAAACAGCATCACATGGCTGACAACAAAGAATATCATTGATGCTCTGTAGTGGTGGGTTAATGGCTTTGGAATTAAATAGGCGGCTCACCAAGCATTAAATAAACAGCTATTCCATTTCTTTACAGTTCACATAGCTCGTTGTAGCTAAAACAATCAATTTCATTGATACTCTGGCCCATTGCACAGAGGGTACAGTACATCTGCAGTATGTTTAGGTGTTGGTGGTGGCTAGATTTTAGGGTTGTGAGCTCATCCTGTCTAGGTATCCAAACCATTCTGAACAGGAATCAGAAAGCATAAACATATAAGGTAACGGGTGTGGAGTTGTGTTACAGTGTTTATGGCTGTTTAGATATGGGTGCGTCCGAGTTAGTGTGTGTGTGTGTGTGCGTTGTGTGTGTTTGTGTGTGTGTGTTGTGTGTGTTTGTGTGTGTGTGTTGTGTGTGTGTGTGTGTGTGTGTGTGTCTGAGTGTGTGTGTTGTGTGTGTTGTGTGTGTTTGTGTGTGTGTGTCTGAGTGTGTGTGTGTTGTGTGTGTGTGTGTGTCTAAGTGTGTGTTCAGTGGGTCAGGGGAATGGAGCCCTCGGGTCAAGTTCAAGCACCTTGGGGAATGTTGGTGTTTTGGGGCGCTTATTTTTTCCACAGAGACCAGATGTGAGGGGCCTTTTAAGGATGTGTATGTGTGTGTGTGTGAGCATGCGTAAGTGTGTGTATGCATTTGTGTATGTGTGCCGGTTTGTATGTGTCTGCAAGTATGTGCGTCTGTGTGTGTGTGTTTGTGTGTGTGTGTGTATGTGTTATTGTGTGTGTGTTTATGCGTGCATGCATGTGTGTGCATTACTGGCCTATTGGGTTCAGGTTGAGTCCTTAGGTTCTTAGAGGTCACTGAACGGACTGAGGGTCATTTTCTGGGGGTCAACAGCGGCACCCCTCTGCCCTTCATGACGCCTGAAGCGAGACACACACTCACACACTGACACACTCTCACACACTGACACACACTCACACACACTTACACACTGACACTGCTTTCACAGTGTGAGGAAGAGGGCAGAGATCCTACAGTATAAAGTCATTTAGATTGATTTATTTTGCAAATGCTTTTGTCCACAGCGATGCACAGCAGGACACACACACACACACACACAAACACACACACACACACACACACACACACACACACGCACACACACACAAAGGGCACACATTCATTTTTGTTTGCTGGTTTTGACATGAACACAGAGGCATGTCTTTTCTAATGTCCTTAAGATACAGTGCAATTCAACTCAGTGATCCCCACTGTCTAATTGACTGTTCTACGTGCACACTCAAATCAACTACAAAACCGGGCCACACACCAGTCCAGCCAATCACCATGTTGCTTGAGGAGAAAAGAAGGGAGGGGATCATTTGATTGGTCGCTGAGCAAAAATATCACCAACCTTTCAGACAGCAGACTTGACTCTAACACACCAGTGGAACTAGAGGAACCCTAAACCTTTCAGACAGCAGACTTTACTCTTACACACTCACAGACACACACACACACACACACACACACACACACACACACACACACACACACACACACACACACACACAGGAGGTCAGGATTATAGTACACACACACACACACCTTTCAGACAGCAGACTTCACTCTTAACACACCAGTGGAACTGGTGCCCCAGCTTTACAAATTAAAAGTCCCCTCTGGTACTCTCCACTCCTCCCCAGACCCTATAAGATCATTTAGATGAAGTAGCCCAACCTGTGGAATCAGCTGCGTTAGTTCCTGACTAAACAACCTGTGGCATCAGCTGCGTTAGTTCACAGCTGTATTTGTACATTCTTATGCGTCAGACAGAGAGTCCAGTCTGCCTGGAGGTGCTGAGTATTTATGTGAGGTTTACGACGCTGAGGCCTTCGCTCTGATCACTTGTACTGGAAGCACACAAAGAGACGGAGATGAATTAAGAGTTCTGAACACAGCTGGAAAACTGGAAAGCAAAACAAACAAGCGTAGACCAGACCAGAAGAGAGCCAATTCTCTCATACCGGTCTTTGAGGCCAAACCCATTGAGTTCAGACCAGACCGAACCAGACCAGACCAGACCAGACCAGACCAGACCAGACCAGACCAGACCAGACCAGACCAGACTAGACTAGACTAGACTAGACTAGACTAGACTAGACTAGACTAGACTAGACTAGACCAGACCAGACCAGACCAGACCAGACAGACCAGACCAGACCAGACAGACCAGACCAGACCAGACCAGACAGACCAGACCAGACCAGACCAGACCAGACCAGAGCCATTTTTCCCTCCCTAAGTGGAGACAAAAACAGAGACGGACAGAGAGAGAGAGAGACGGACAGAAAGAAAGACAGAGACAGAGACAGAGACAGAGACAGAGACAGAGAGAGACAGAGACAGAGACAGAGACAGAGACAGAGACAGAGACAGAGACAGAGACAGAGACAGAGACAGAGACAGAGACAGAGACAGAGACAGAGACAGAGAGACAGAGACAGACAGTCAGAGACAGAGAGACAGAGACCAGAGACAGAGACAGAGACATAGAGCTGCTGGCTCCTAAGTGGGTCTGGCACTGATTGGGGGTGGCTGGTTGGGGCAGACGTCAGCTCGCGCCACCTGCTTCTGCTCTCTCGGCAGCTGCAAAGAGTTGGCGCGGTGCCACGGCAGAGGCGGGCAACGTTGCCGTCACACATGTCAAGTGCCCGGCGATGCCTCGGTCAAAAGCATTCCAGCCGCCCTGGAGATGGCGAGGCCGTATCTCACCGCCGGGTCTGGAGTGCCTTTCACTGTTCTAGAGAGGAGACACAACAGCATCCAGCAGAGAGAGAGAGCAGGAGAGAGAGAGAGAGAGAGAGAGAGAGAGAGAGAGAAGAGAGAGAGAGAGAGAGAGAGGAGAGAGAGAGAGAGGAGAGAGAAGAGAGAGAGGAAGAGAGATGAGAAAGAGAGGAGAGAAGAGAGAGAGAGGGAGAGAGAGGGAGAAAAGGGAGGGAGCAAGGGAGAGAGGGGAGAGAGAGAGAAACAGAGAGGGAGCGAGGGAGAGAGAGAGAGAGAGGGGGGGGAGAGAGAGAAATAGAGAGATGAGGGAGGGAGATAGAGGGGAGAGGAGAGAGAGAGGGAGAGAGGAGAGAGGGAGAGAGAGAGAGAGCGAGAGAGAGAAATAGAGAGGGGGAACGAGGGAGAGAGAGGGGGGAGAGAAATAGAGAGGAGAGAGAGTGGAAGAGAGGGGGAGAGAAATAGAGAGGAGGAAAGGGGAGAGAGAGGGAGAGAGAGAGGGAGAGAGAGGTGGGAGAGAGGGGGACAGAAGGACAGTGAGAGCAGGATAGTTATAGAAACAGAGAGAGGAATGTGGGAGGCAGAGAAACAGGGGAATGAAAGTGGCAGGGTTAAAAGACTGAGAGAGAAAAAGAGAGAAAGAGTGGAAGAGGTTTACCTTTATCAGACCTCTTACATACAGCTGTGCTAATCTAAACTAATCTACAAGGTTTAGGCCATCATAGTTTTAAACCCCTCTCATTTTCTCCCCATTACACTTTCAAATCATGTCCCCACCATCTCCACCATCACACAGCAACCTCCTCTCCCCTCCCCTCCTTGACCAAGAGATATTATACATATTTAAATCTAAATGCAACCATCTAAAACCTCCACAGGACCTACCGAGCCTACTCCCAACATTTTGTTCTTCCACGTCTTCTAAATGGCCATATCCAGCGATGAAGTGACCAAACGCCCCCCAACACCCCAACCCCCTCCAGCCTTGAAAGAGCCCCTCCAAGCCTTTAACACTAACACATGATCCACCACATAAAGGACAGGACATCTCCTCCCCATACTGCTGGGCTCAGGTGGT
>NC_137915.1:2664183-2669183 GCF_963457725.1 Sprattus sprattus
CGAAATGTGTTTCCATGGAGATTTGAGTGTTTAACCTGGTTCTAAATGTGTTTCCATGGAGATTGGAGTGGTTAACCTGGTTCTAAATGTGTTTCCATGGAGATTGGAGTGGTTTATCTGGTTCTAAATGTGTTTCCATGGAGATTGGAGTGGTAATCTGGTTCTAAATGTGTTTCCATGGAGATTTGAGTGTTTAATCTGGTTCTAAATGTGTTTCCATGGAGATTTGAGTGTTTAATCTGGTTCTAAATGTGTGTTTCCACAGACGTTGGAGTGGTTAACCTGGTTCTAAATGTGTTTCCATGGAGATTGGAGTAATTCATCTGGTTCTAAATGTGTGTTCCCACAGACGTTGGAGTGGTTAACCTGGTGACGAGAGCCACCAACAACCTGTTCACAGTCCGAAGCGACCTTTATCTGAAAGTGAGGAAGGAAGACAAGGATGCCGCCTTCTACTGCGAGTCGTCTTACTTTGTGCCTGACGGGATGGCGATGACCGAGTCTATCCGCATCAACGTCACCGTTCACTGTAAGCATTAGTCCTCCTGTTAAACCTAAACCCCCTCAATCACGCACACACACACACACACACACACACACCCAGGGTGCTAGCGCCTGTCTCTGACCCTCATCTGCATCATACATGAGCCAGGCCACGCCACGCCACGCCACGCCACGCCACGCCACGCCACGCCACGCCACGCCACGCCACGCCACGCCACGCCACGCCACGCCACGCCACGCCACGCCACGCCACGCCACGCCACGCCACGCCACGCCACGCAACAGTCCTTTGGGATGCAGATACCTCTGCCTTAGAGTCTGCATCATATATGAGCCACACCACGCAACAGTCCTTTGGGATGCAGTTACTTCTGCCTTAGAGTCTGCATCATACATGAGCCACACCACGCAACAGTCCTTTGGGATGCAGTTACTTCTGCCTTAGAGTCTGCATCATACATGAGCCACACCACGCAACAGTCCTTTGGGATGCAGATACCTCTGCCTTAGAGTCTGCATCATACATGAGCCAGGCCACGCAACAGTCCTTTGGGATGCAGTTACTTCTGCCTTAGAGTCTGCATCATACATGAGCCACACCACGCAACAGTCCGTTGGGATGCAGTTACTTGCCTTAGAGTCTGCATCATATATGAGCCAGGCCACGCAACAGTCCGTTGGGATGCAGATACCTCTACCTTAGAGTCTGCATCATATCTGAGCCACACCACGCAACAGTCCGTTGGGATGCAGTTACTTCTGCCTTAGAGTCTGCATCATATCTGAGCCACACCACGCAACAGTCCGTTGGGATGCAGTTACTTGCCTTAGAGCGCGCCTAGCACTTCTGCATCGCTGGCTTTTTTCAACTATAATCTCTAGTGTGGAAAGTCACTAAATGTTGTAATTATTCCCTTATGGTAATGACACTGTTTGGTTTCAAATGTGTTGGTCAACACCACAGGATCTGAAGTCCAATGCAGACTGAAATGAATATAAAACTAAACCATAAAACTAGACTTGAAGTGACATTTCAAATACATCCAGATAGTGTTTGTTCACATGTAGGTGTATGTGACTTGTTGTTTACATGTAGGTGTATGTGACTTGTTGTTTACATGTAGGTGTATGTGACTTGTTGTTTACATGTAGGTGTATGTGACTTGTTGTTTACATGTTGTTGTATGTGACTTGTTGTTTACATGTTGTTGTGTTCCAGACCCACCGACGTACGTGCAGTTAAGCAGGTTGTCCACAGACCTGGTGAAGGAGGGAGACGATGTGGAGATGATATGCTTCGTCGACGGAAACCCATCACCACCACTGACCTTCAAACATAATGGGGTAATACACACACGCACTCACGAACACGCGCACATACACACATGCACAAACTCGCGCACTCACACACACACGCACATAGACACACGCACACACACACAAACTCACACACACGCACACACACACAAACTCACACACACATGCGCACACACACACTCACATGCACACACACAAACACACACACACACAGACATACAGCTACACAAAGACACACACAAGCTCCTTCATCACAGCAAGCTGTACTGTAGGTGTTCAAAATGGCCATGCTTGCCATTGTATTGTCCTATGAGGGTATTGTTTTAAGTAATGCATTGCGCGCTTCGAAACAAAATGGAATCAGTCTTTAAATGATCAAACACTCAAACTAAAGGATTCCTATGCTGACAGTTGTCTTTGGGTTAATTAAATCAGCACACATAAGAGCTTCTGATTTCTTCAGATTTGAAACTAACACCAAAGGAGTTTTGATCTTCTACATACAGTACCAGTCAAAAGTTTGGACACACCTTTAAAAGTTTGTTCTTTACTTTTATTATTTTCTACATTGTAGATTAACCCTGAAAACATTTTACCTACGAAAGAACACATTTGGAATGATGTACTAAACAAAAAACTGTTATCTACCATGTAGAAAATAACAAAAGTAAAGAAAAAACTTCTCAAAAAATGAGAAGGTGTGTCCAAACTTTTGACTGGTACTGTACCCCCTAAAACCCTCCAGGAGGACGTTGACGGGCAGATGCTCTCGGCTGACCAGGAGGGGGTGCTATTGAGGAACGTGAAGCGGAGTGATGGCGGCACCTACTCCTGCACTGCCCTGGACCTGGAGGCCCTCGACCCAGACTCGCCGGAGCTGGAGAACAGCCTGAAGCTGCAAGTGCACTGTAAGTCTGGGCCCGGCCCACATCAGTCTAGTGCACTGTGGTGGAGGTGTGTGTGTGTGTGTGTGTGTGTGTGTGTGTGTGTGTGTGTGTGTGTGTGTGTGTGTGTGTGTACGTCTGGGCCCACATCAGTCTAGTGTACTGTGGTGGAGGTGTGTGTGTGTGTGTGTGTGTGTGTGTGTGTGTGTGTGTGTGTGTGTGTGTGTGTGTGTGTGTGTGTGTGTGTGTGTGTGTGTGTGTGTGTACGTCTGGGCCCACATCAGTCTAGTGTACTGTGGTGGAGGTGTGTGTGTGTGTGTGTGTGTGTGTGTGTGTGTGTGTGTGTGTGTGTGTGTGTGTGTTCTGGACCCACATTAGTCTAGTGTCCTGTACGTCTGGGCCCGGCTCTGGCCATGTCACACATCTACAGCTACACATCTGATACACACAAGAGCATTAAGCGCTTTAGACACTCGGGTACACTCACAAATATACTCAAAAGGTCAAAGGTCAAGGACACCACTTTAACGTCAGTCAAACTGAGCAGATACATGAAATTAACATTATTATAATTAAATTATTATAATTAAAATAATATTCAATATATATGTATATATAATATCATACACCATCAGATAAACATCTACTGGAGGTGCTATAGCATGTTTGTGTTTGTTTGTGTTCATTTCTGTGTGTGTGTTTGTGTTCATTTCTGTGTGTGTGTGTGTGTGTGTGTGTGTGTGTGTGTGTGTGTGTGTGTGTGTGTGTGTGTGTGTGTGTGTACCTGTAGACCTGGACCCTGCTGTGGTGCTGCCGGAGGATCCTATGGTGCTGTTTCAGGGTGCCGACCTGGAGGCTACCTGTAATGCTGTCTCCTCTTTGAAAACACACACAGTCTGGTACAAGGTGTGTGTGTGTGTGTGTGTGTGTGTGTGTGTGTGTGTGTGTGTGTGTGTGTGTGTGTGTGTCTTTCACTGAGCAATGGTTAGACAGATAAGACAAATTGTGATTTTGCCTAAATCAGTTTACTAAGTTTAACCTGTGAGTGTGTGTGTGTGTGTGTGCGCTGTATGTGTCTTTTGTTTTTGTGTGTATATGTATGTGTGTGTGTGTATATGAATGTATGTGTGTGTTTATGTGTGTGTGTGTGTGGGTGTGTGTATGTGTGTGTGTGTGTGTGTGTGTGTGTGTGTGTGTGTGTGTGTGTGTGTGTTTCCAGGATGGGCGTGATGTCTCTGAGGGCCACGTGCTGAGGCTTGGTAACGTGTCTCTGGACACGTCTGGAGAGTACCGCTGCGTAGTGACCACTCCTGACCTGCCAGGCCTGCGCACCGAGGGATCCCTACAGGTGCTGGTGCAGGGTGAGTCCTCCGCTCCTCTCCTCTCCTCTCCTCTCCTCTCCTCTCCTCTCCTCTCCTCTCCTCTCCTGTCCTCCCCTGTCCTCCCCTGTCCTCCCCACTACTCCTCCTCTCCTCTCCTCTCCTCTCCTCTCCTCTCCTCTCCTCTCCTCTCCTCTCCTCTCCTCTCCTCTCCTCTCCGCTCCGCTCCGCTCCTCTCCTCTCCTCTCCTCTCCTCTCCTCTCCTGTCCTCTCCTGTCCTCCCCACTACTCCTCATCTTCTGCTCCTCCCTTCTTCTCTGCTCCCCTCCGCTCCTCTCCTGTCCTCCCCCCTGCTCCTCATCTTCTGCTCCTCCCTTCTGCTCCTCATCCTCTGCTCCTCCCTTCTTCTCTGCTCCCCTCCGCTCCTGTCCTCCCCTCCCCTCTGCTCCTCCCTTTTCTCTGCTCCCCTCCTCTACTCCTCCCTTCTGCTCCTCCCTTTTCTCTGCTCCCCTCCTCTCCTCTCCTCTCCTGTCCTCAACTCCTCATCCTCTACTCCTCATCCTCTGCTCCTCCCTCTCTGCTCGTTCCTGCCTTCCCCTCTCCTCCTCTCCTGTCCTCCCCTCTGCTCCTCCCCTCCGCTCCTATCCCTTCCTATTTCTCCCATGTCTTCCTCTCCTCTCCCCTCGAGGGCGAGACCTACACTCCTCTCCTCTCCTCTTCTCATGCTTCACTCCCCCTCTCCATCTCCCCTCCTGACCCTCTCTTCTCCTCTCCTCTCCTCTTCTCCTGCTTCACTCCCCCTCTCCACCTCCCCTCCTGACCCTCTCTTCTCTTCTCCTCTCGTCTTCTCTTCTCTTCACTCCCCCTCTCCATCTACTTCTCCCATGTCTTCCTCTCCTCTCCCCTCGAGGGCGAGACCTACACTCCTCTCCTCTCCTCTCCTCCCTCCTCCTCTCCTCTCCTCTCCTCTCCTCTT
>NC_137915.1:2671683-2709183 GCF_963457725.1 Sprattus sprattus
CAGAATTGGATTATATCTTTATTGTTCAGATTCAGTTTCTACTGCCAAATAATTCTAGCCTGACGATGTCATACTCATAATTCTAGTCAGAATATGAGTCTGAGACCGGACCACTGGGCCGTGATTATGGGGCGTGTTTCAACGAACCAGGAAAGAAAATTCCTCTTCGCTGAATTGGATACCTAGAACCAATCAGAGCAACGTAGTATTATTACCATCTGATAGATTAAACTTTTACCTGATCCCGTAGGAAGGACGGCAAAAACATCTTTTCAATCGACAAATGCCTTGATCGCGTTTCTCTGTTCCTCTTTCAAAATGAATGCGCTGTCAATATCTGTTGAGACGTTACTTAATTAGCACTCAAGGCTAGAAGCTACCATTAGTTCTAATGTTCTTTTTGTCTACGCTGTTAGCATAACCTTTCAATAATGGTCTAGAGTGCATAAGTTAAGACCTACAATCCTAGGCAACATTGGTGTTGCGTATACACAACTAACCGAGTCAATGTAGACATAAAAAAAGTCGTGTAGATACCTTAAATCATATCAAATATGTCCCACTAAGCTCCCGAGACGGCGCCATCTTTGTTCGATGTATACCGGTAATCTATCTATGTCTGTCCATCAACGTATAAAGCCCGCCCTTACAATTTGAATGGTCAGATCCCTTTTCGGGGCCGATTAAACCCTCCCAACTAGCTCGACTCCAGACTGAATCTCCCGGACCAAAAATTTTGTGGGCGGAGTTCAGGCTGGTATCCAGGCTAAAATAATTCAGCCCATAATTCTGGTTTCTTAATCCACAGTTAAACCTGAAACGACTCCTGCTCCTGCTACCTCTCGTAAGTGTGTAATCCCAGTGTGTGTGTGTGTGTGTGTGTGTGTGTGTGTGTGTGTGTGTGTGTGTGTGTGTGCTCCAGCTACCTCTCGTAAGTGTGTGTCTCTGTGCTTCACTCTTCATGTGTATCCAAACACTGTTCTTTCCTTCATGAGATGAATCCACACATGTCTCCCATAGCAGCCTTGCCACTGTGGATGGGACTCCTGTGCACAATGGACCACACACACACACAAACACACAAACACACACACAGATCTCCCTCTGGTTTCCATGCCTGGAACTGTAGACGGTGTGTGTGTGTGTGTGTGTGTGTGTGTCTGTGTGTGTGTGTCTGTGTGTGCGCGAGTGTGCGTGTGAGTGTTTCTGACGCCAATGGATTCAGCTGTTGTCTGCCAGAGAGACAAACCCGACAATCCAGAGTCTAGCAAACACGCACACACACACACACACACACACACACACACACACACACACACACACACACATACATACACACACACACATCCACAGTCTAGCAAACACAAGGCTGTTCTCAGGTCTACTTGACGGAGACTTTCAGTTTCAAAACAAAGCAAACTGAGCTAAATTCAATTCAATTCAATTCAATTTTATTTGTATAGCGCCATAACAATACAATTGCCTCTAGGCACTGTCCATCTAAGAGTGTGCTCCTCTAGCCAGGGTCAACAGCACGTAGTGAAGTCCCCAGACTAAAGTTACCTCATATTTGTGAAAGAAGGTCTTTGTAGCTAGGCAACGACAGTTATTAGCGGCCCGTTTTTAACTGACGACTCTTGTGCTTGTGGTCTGTCAGCTCCACCTAGAGTCTTTGACACCACAGTCTCCGATCGACAGACAGGTTTGTGATCTGACCCCTGACCCCTTCATCATGGTACCACTGCGCTTCCCATCTCACCACACCAGTATGCAGCCTATCGCTCCCTCTGAAGACACACACACACACACACACACACACACACACACACACACACACACACACACACACCAGCATGCAGCCTATCGCTCCCTCTAAAGAGACACACACACACACACACACACACACACACACACACACACACACACACACACACACACACACCACACCACACCAGCGTGCAGCCTGTCGTTCCCTCTAAAGTTGCCAGTTTGAGATCCAGCTGCCATTCATGGCATCAATCATGAATTTGACAGCTGACATCCAGATGTGACGGTCAGCCCAAGTACCCACGTCTACGTACACCAAAACCCAACATTCTACAGTAGGGGTGGGAATCTCTTGGCACCTCACGATTCGAATCCGATTCAGAGGTCAACGATTCGAATATAAACCGATTATCGATTTTAAACAGTTTATTGATTATCAATTCTAAACCCATAAAATGATAATCGATGCATCTCGATTTTTAAAACATTTGAGTTTGCTGCTCAGTGTCTCAAATCACTTCCTACTTTGTGTTTGATAATTAAAAAAAATCAACAGATGAATTACCTAAAACTTTTCCTTGTCACAATTATGACTATGCAATAATCGATGCAGCTAGCATTTTAACACAAAATGGATGTTTTTTTTTTTTTTTTTTTAAATTGATTATGAACTTTTCTGAATCGAGAAGAATTTTCGAGAGAATCGAGAAAAATCGAAGAATTGATTTTAACCCCCACCCACCCCTAATCCAGTCTACCCGACCCCGACTGCCAGCTTCAGACCAAAACCCAGCTAACTGCCGTCTACCCTAACCCAACTGCAGGACTGTCTAAATCCAAGCTCCATACTCTGCCATGCCAACCAAAACGCTCTGCTCACGCTCTGCTCGAATGCCCTGCTCACCAAAACGCTCAAGAAGAATCCTGTGAGCCACATTTAACCCCAGTCATCCCTCTCTCACACACCATACTCTCTTTCTCTTTTCATACTCTCTCTCTCTCACGCCATACTCCCTCTCTCACGCCATACTCCCTCTCTCACATCATACTCCCTCTCTCACATCATACTCCCTCTCTCTCACAGACCATACTCCCTCTCTCACATCATACTCCCTCTCTCACATCATACTCCCTCTCTCTCATCATACTCCCTCTCTCTCACACACCATACTCCCTCTCTCACATCATACTCTCTCTCTCACACACCATACTCTCTCTCTCACGCCATACTCCCTCTCTCACATCATACTCCCTCTCTCTCACACACCATACTCTCTCTCTCACGCCATACTCCCTCTCTCATATCATACTCCCTCTCTCTCACACACCATACTGTCTCTCTCACGCCATACTCCCTCTCTCACATCATACTCCCTCTCTCACATCATACTCCCTCTCTCACACACACCATACTCTCTTTCTCTTTTCATACTCTCTCTCACACACACCATACTCTCTCTCTCACGCCATACTCCCTCTCTCACATCATACTCCCTCTCTCTCACACACACACCATACTCTCTCTCTCACGCCATACTCTCTCTCTCACATCATACTCCCTCTCTCTCTCACGCCATACTCCCTCTCTCACATCATACTCCCTCTCTCTCACATACCATACTCTCTCTCTCACGCCATACACCCTCTCTCACATCATACTCCCTCTCTCTCACACACCATACTCTGTCTCTCACGCCATACTCCCTCTCTCACATCATACTCTCTCTCTCTCACACACCTTACTCTCTCTCCCTTTCCATACTCTCTCTCTCACTCCACCTCTCACGCCATACTCCCTCTCTCTCACACACCATACTCTCTCTCCCTTTCCATACTCTCTCTCACTCCACCTCTCACACCATACTCTCTCTCTCTCACACACCATACTCTCTCTCCCTTTCCATACTCTCTCTCTCACTCCACCTCTCACGCCATACTCTCTCTCTCACATCATACTCCCTCTCTCTCACACACCATACTCTCTCTCTCTCACACACCATACTCTCACACACCATACTCTCTCTCTCTCACACACCATACTCTCTCTCCCTTTCCATACTCTCTCTCTCACTCCACCTCTCACGCCATACTCCCTCTCTCTCACACACCATACTCTCTCTCCCTTTCCATACTCTCTCTCACTCCACCTCTCACACCATACTCTCTCTCTCTCACACACCATACTCTCTCTCCCTTTCCATACTCTCTCTCTCACTCCACCTCTCACGCCATACTCTCTCTCTCACATCATACTCCCTCTCTCTCACACACCATACTCTCTCTCTCTCACACACCATACTCTCACACACCATACTCTCTCTCTCTCACACACCATACTCTCTCTCCCTTTCCATACTCTCTCTCTCACTCCACCTCTCACGCCATACTCCCTCTCTCTCACACACCATACTCTCTCTCCCTTTCCATACTCTCTCTCACTCCACCTCTCACACCATACTCTCTCTCTCTCACACACCATACTCTCTCTCCCTTTCCATACTCTCTCTCTCACTCCACCTCTCACGCCATACTCTCTCTCTCACATCATACTCCCTCTCTCTCACACACCATACTCTCTCTCTCTCACACACCATACTCTCACACACCATACTCTCTCTCTCTCACACACCATACTCTCTCTCCCTTTCCATACTCTCTCTCTCACTCCACCTCTCACGCCATACTCCCTCTCTCACATCATACTCCCTCTCTCTCACACACCATACTCTCTTTCTCTTTTCATACTCTCTCTCTCTCACGCCATACTCCCTCTCTCACGCCATACTCCCTCTCTCACATCATACTCCCTCTCTCTCACACACCATACTCTCTTTCTCTTTTCATACTCTCTCTCTCTCACGCCATACTCCCTCTCTCACATCATACTCCCTCTCTCTCACACACCATACTCTCTCTCTCACGCCATACTCCCTTTCTCACATCATACTCCCTCTCTCTCACACACACACCATACTCTCTCTCTCACACCATACTCCCTCTCTCACATCATACTCCCTCTCTCTCACACACCATACTCTCTCTCTCTCACACACACCATACTCCCTCTCTCACATCATACTCCCTCTCTCTCACACACCATACTCCCTCTCTCTCACACACCATACTCTGTCTCTCTCACGCGCCATACTCCCTGCATCTCTCTGTATCAGTGTCAATGGTAATGAACATAAGCTGTGCTCCCTCCGTCACTCCTATGCTGTGCAGTATGTGTCGTGGTTCACATGTAAAGTGTTCATTTGTGTTTTTCTAATCTGCAGTTGCTCCTGAAACTAACCTTACAGCTGCTCCTGGTACCAAGCTTAAGTGTGTTCCTATGCTTTATTTCTCATGTATATAATATATTGCTTCTTTTTTTTTTTTTTGTATACATTTCTCATGCATATTATATTGCTTTTGTTTGCTCCTTCATCAAAATATCAGCTGTAGTTCATCTGAGGTGTCTAGTTGGTAATTTGGTCCAATGTGTCCGGATACATACACATACACTTTGAGTCTACGTCCCCAATAATATAGTTCAGTTCAGTTCAGTTCAGTCATTCCAATGCATACACATACACTCTACATCCCCAATAATATAGTTCAGTTCAGTCGATCCAATACATACACATACATACACATACACATACACTCTACGTCCCCAATAATATAGTTCAGTTCAGTCGATCCAATACATACACATACACACATACATACACGTCCCCAATAATATAGTTCAGTTCAGTCGATCCAATACATACACATACACACATACATACACATACACATACACTCTACGTCCCCAATAATATAGTTCAGTTCAGTCGATCCAATACATACACATACACACATACATACACATACACATACACTCTACGTCCCCAATAATATAGTTCAGTTAAGTCGGTCCAATACATACACATACACTCTACGTCCCCAATAATATAGTTCAGTTCAGTCCATCAAATACATACACATACACTCTACGTCCCCAATAATATAGTTCAGTTCAGTCGATCCAAACCAGTGACCACAGGTGTAAAGGAAATGCCACATGAGCTAGAAAGTTCTAGAAACATCTCGAAAATCCCTTTCGTCAAATTCCTTAGATTTTTTTTTCTCTCGCAATGAGTGTTAAAACATTTATCACATTATTGCATTGATTGTGTTACTCAGAAAAGTAAAGTAATGTTAAACAATCTTGTTTTACACAGAAAAGTAAAGTAATGAAAAACAATCTTTTTTTACACAGAATAGTAAGGTAATGTAAAACAATCTTGTTTTACACAGAATAGTGAGGTAATGTAAAACAATCTTGTTTTACACAGAAAAGTAAAGTAATGAAAAACAATCTTTTTTTTACACAGAATAGTAAAGTAATGTAAAACAATCTTGTTTTACACAGAAAAGACAACAATCTTGTGTTAATACATTTATAAAATGAATGCATTGATTGTTTCACACAGAAAAGTAAAGTAATGTAAAACAATCTTGCTGAGTTGGTGTGTGTGTCTGTAAACACAACAACAGCACAACAATAGAACAACAACAGATAGCTCCCTGCTGGTTTGCCCACTTACCTCCAGGACGCTCCTAACAGGGCTCTTAAGCACTTAGAGGGCAGTTTGCACCATGAGGAAACTGTAGAGGGCAGATGGGAGGGGGGTGGGGGGGTATGGTCACTCTTTCCCTCTCTGGCGTAGCTGCTCTCACCGGGGCGGCTCCGGGCCGGTTGCGGCTGAGGTCCGGGCCAGTTGCGGCAGCCAGATGCTGTCAGGGTCAGGGCAGTTTATTCCCATTACCTCAGTGGGCCTCAGGGGGACTGGCTCATAATCACACCCTGCCTGGAAGCATCCGCTCCTGTGTGTGTGTGTGTGTGTGTGTGTGTGTGTGTGTGTGTGTGTGTGTGTGTGTGTGTGTGTGTGTGTGTGTGTGAGTGTGAGTGTTAGTGTGTGTGTGTGCGCGTGTGTGTGTGTGTGTGCGTCTGACGCCACTGGAGTGAGCTGCTATCAGTAAGGCTCTGTCCACGCTAATACAGTTTAGTTTGAAAATGAACATGTAGCCGTGTGGACGTCCACCTCACAGAGACAAACCAAAGGATTAGAGATGCTAGCAAACACAAGGCACTACACGTGAAACAAATGGGTTTGACTCCGTCAGAGTCTCACTACGAAACAGAACCAACGACCCAGAACAGAACAGACCTAATGAGCCTGCGTGCAGAACCACATGTGTCTGCACAGCCCGTCACATGACACTACTGGATCTGCTCACACACACACACACACACACACACACACACACACACACACACACACAGACAGACACACTGGACCTGCTCTAGCTCCTGTATCTGCATATTCACATGCGTCACCTGGTCAACCTCTCCTTCTCAAGCAACGCACATGTGAGGGACAGTGCAGGCAGGTAGCCAATGGCCACTCAGGGATTAAAACACTGAAAGCACAGTGTCCAATCAGGCTTTAGCTGCACACAACTAAAGTAGCAGACGGGGAAGACTTGAGGGTTGGGTTGAGCTTAGTTCTAGAGGATGGTTCTCACTAATGAGTGTATAATGAGCTTGGTTCTCACTAATGAGTGTGTAATGAGCTTGGTTCTAGAGGATGGTTCTCACTAATGAAGTATAGAATGAGCTTGGTTCTAGAGGATGGTTCTTCACTAATGAGTGTGTAATGAGCTTGGTTCTAGAGGATGGTTCTTCACTAATGAGTGTGTAATGAGCTTGGTTCTAGAGGATGGTTCTCACTAATGTTTATAATGAGCTTGGTTCTAGACTAGAGGATGGTTCTCACTAATGAGTGTGTAATGAGCTTGGTTCTAGAGGATGGTTCTTCACTAATGAGTGTGTAATGAGCTTGGTTCTAGAGGATGGTTCTTCACTAATGAGTGTGTAATGAGCTTGATTCTAGAGGATGGTTCTGACTAATGAGTGTGTAATGAGCTTGTGCCTGTGCTTGTGGTTCTCCAGCGTCTGGGTCGGTAACAGTTAAACCCCCGAGGAGAAAGGTCCAGAAAGGTTTGTCATCTTGTCATGTGTCTGTGTTTGGCCTGCGCTCTCCTGCAAGCATGATGGTCGCCATGGTGATCAGGGGGACTCCACTGCACTCTGCACTGCACTGCACTGCACTGGACTGCACTGGACTGTCAGCCTCCTGACGCCTTTTACATTCAGACCTGTGGAGGCATCAGCAACTGCCATCAGATCTGAGGCATGGGCACTCTTATGGCAGCCATCTTAATGAACGATTCTGTTAATATAATACAATATAGTACAATACAATATTATATAATACAATATTTTACAATACAATACAATACAGTACAGTACAGTACAGTACAGTAGAATACAATACAATACATTACAATACAATACAATATTACTATCTGTATATAATTTGGCATCCTGCATTGATAGACTGGGGTGATGGCTCCTAGGCTAGACAGATTTGTGAGGGTGCTTTGGCACCAGTCTGATTGTGAGCTTGCCTCTGCCTCCACTGTGTCCTGAATGAAGAAGCCTTTTCTCCTGAAGCCTTTCCTCCTGAAGCCTTTCCTCCTGAAGCCTTTCCTCCTGAAGCCTTTTCTCCTGAAGCCTTTCCTCCTGAAGCCTTTTCTCCTGAAGCCTTTCCTCCTGAAGCCTTTTCTCCTGAAGCCTTTCCTCCTGAAGCCTTTCCTCCTGAAGCCTTTCCTCCTGAAGCCTCTTCCTCCTCCTCAGGGCGGATCAGCTGGAGGGAAGGACCTGTCTGCCTCACTATGAGTCACCCCACGCCACGCCACGCCACGCCACGCCACGCCACACCACACAACGCCACGCCACACCACACCACGCCACGCCACGCCACACCACACCACGCCACACCACGCCACACCACGCCACACCACGCCACGCCACACCACACCACACCACACCACGCCACACCACGCCACGCCACGCCACACCACACCACACCACGCCACACCACACCACACCACACCACACCACGCCACACCACACCACACAACACAACGCCACGCCACACCACACCACGCCACACCACGCCACGCCACACCACACCACACCACGCAGACTCACCTTCTTTCCCCACAGAGCAAAGGCTTTATGCGTTCTTCCTAAAATAAACTGCATGGGCGCTCCTCCCCACACTGCATCTTGTTTCTGCACGGGCTTCCAGTCGCCAGGAGCGTTCACTTCCTCCCCGTCTCCGTGGTTACTTCTGCTTCTCTTCCCTTCCTCACCTGTTACTGTGTGTTTCTTCTTGTGTCCACCAGAGGGCAGTGGCGTGATCATTGCGGTGCTCATCATCTGCGTCCTCCTGCTGGCCATCCTGGGAAGTGTCCTCTACTTCCTGTACAAGAAGGGAAAGATTCCCTGCGGACGCTCTGGGAAGCAGGATCTGTACGTCCCTTTTTCAGGAACGCTAGATCGAGGGGTTAAAGGGATCATTGCACATCACATGGGGTTATTATAAATAGTGCTGTTATTATAAATAGTGCTGTTATTATGAATAGTGTTGTTATTATAAATAGTGCTGTTATTATGAATAGTGTTGTTATTATAAATAGTGCTGTTATTATGAATAGTGTTGTTATTATAAATAGTGCTGTTATTATGAATAGTGTTGTTATTATAAATAGTGCTGTTATTATGAATAGTGTTATTATAAATAGTGCTGTTATTATGAATAGTGTTGTTATTATAAATAGTGCTGTTATTATGAATAGTGTTGTTATTATAAATAGTGCTGTTATTATGAATAGTGTTGTTATTATAAATAGTGCTGTTATTATGAATAGTGTTGTTATTATAAATAGTGCTGGTATTATGAATTGCTGTGGTATATTGTAATTGTGTTAACGATTACTGACATGAATTATAGCTATACTCAATGAATCTACGTCATTTTACAGTGTGCAATAGAAGCATCTTGCACTCAGCTAATGGTTGATTGTTCTTGATTAAAGTAACTTGTGCAGGCGATTAATAATTGGTGCAAATGTTCTATTCTTCACAGCACAAAAGAGAAGTCTAACAAAGATGCCATCGTCATGGAGATGAAGACTGATAAGTCTGACGAGGCGGTTCTATTACAGGGAGTCAACGGGGACAGAAAAGCCCCCTAGTGACCAGGTAACTAAGGAAACAGTTACACGGCAACCAATCCACAAACAAGATCGCAGAGATGCCTGAAGCGTTTCCACTGCCCTGTCTGGCCACCACGGCCCATGGATCAGATCAGATTATGTTAACAACACTTAGCTTTTCCCCAGTAACCCAATCACATTTGGCCTCTGGTTAGATTCTGGTTCTTACCGTAGCACAGAGTATAATGTCCTCAGTATATATATTTGTGTAACTTAATGTTTCAGTGAAAAGGCGCTTGTATAAGTAGGTAAAGTAGATGCTTAGCATTGTACTACACCCTAGTAAGGTATAGGTAAGGAATAGGTAAGGTATAAGTAAGGAATAGGTAAGGAATAGGTAAGGAATAGGTAAGGTATAAGTTAGGAATAGGTAAGGTATAGGTAAGGTATAAGTAAGGAATAGGTAAGAAATAGGTAAGGTATAAGTAAGGAATAGGTAAGGAATAGGTAAGGTATAGGTAAGGAATAGGTAAGGTATAGGTAAGGTATAAGTAAGGAATAGGTAAAGTATAAGTAAGGAATAGGTAAGAAATAGGTAAGGTATAAGTTAGGAATAGGTAAGGTATAGGTAAGGTATAAGTAAGGAATAGGTAAGAAATAGGTAAGGTATAAGTAAGGAATAGGTAAGGTATAGGTAAGGTATAAGTAAGGAATAGGTAAGGAATAGGATAGGTATAAGTAAGGTATAGTTGAGGTATAAGTAAGGTATAGGTAAGGTACAGGTAAGGTATAGGTTAGGTAAAGGTAAGGTATGAGGTGATTTTTTTTGTTGTGATACTTGTCTCCTGTGTTGATTTTGTATTCTCTCTCTCTCCTCTAACAGCAGCAGCAGTGACCGTCTGCTCCAACCCACCGCCAAGATCACACTCAGGGTCTGACCCCTGACCCTAACCCAACCACACCGCCCAGATGACACTCACTCTGACCCTAACACACACACACTCACACACACACACTCAGGGTCGACCCTAATACAGCAACCCCTCTGCACCCCCTTGCTCTATACCCCCCCCCCCCCCAAAATAAATAGATAAATACAGATACCCCTCTACACCCCTAGATACAGCTCAGCTAATCTCCCTTGTACAGCCCTAAATACATCCACCAAACTCAGCTTATACAGACCTAGATACAGCTACACACTGGATCCACAAGCACCAACCTGTCAGCCTGTGATCTATCCTGCAGGTCATACCCGTCCCCTGCTACACTTCTCTTACCCCCCCGCGCCCTTCTCCTCTGTCCTCCTGATCCACGTAGAACCCTGCTGTCTCCTCATGTCATGTAACCATGGAGACATGTTCTGCGAGCGTTGTAGAGTTTAGCGCAATCCAACTGGCCCGGTAGAACAGTGATGCAATCAATGGCTCCTCTCCTGGTTGTGTAGGCTACTTTATCATGTATATATTATCTACTGTATATATTCCTGGAGAGCAGGTGACTTCGGGACAGATTTGACCCATATATGGTGCCAATCTAGGCCTGATCCAGGCCACATCAGGGCTAGATCAGGACTAGATCAGGTCTACATCGTGTCTAGATCAGGTCTGCATCAGGTCTAGATCAGGTCTACATCAGGTCTAGATCAGGGTCAGATCTGTACCAGACTCAGCTGTCTGGGTTTAGATATTTAAAATAGATGAAGAACATTTGTGAAGTGTATCGATCACAGGTCCATGTTTAGGTTCCTTCTTTTTGTTTTGCATTTTTTTTTGTAAGTATATTTTCAGAGTTGAGTGTGTTCTGGGTCTTTGTGTCGCCTCCTGCTGTGTATTCTCTTTACTTTTATGATGAAGGACGACACTAACCGAGGCAGCTTCGCCACCAAACTAGCGTCGAATGTGGGGACATAAGGTGTACGAATCTGCCTGAGTTAGTTCCAGTTTTTTTAAGGGCACAATTCAAAGAGATGAATCTGAGAAACTGTGATCGCCGTGGGTAGCATTTGGTGGAAACAAGTGGGATTTCCTGTCACTTTTAGAACTTCTTTTTCTTTTTACAAAATCCTCTACAGCTACTTTGTAAATCTGACAATCTTGCTATTCTGAGACTCAGAGTAGATTGATCTCCTTTTGAATCGTTCCTTAGTTTCACTTCTGCCTCATTAGAGTCTGTGCACTGAATATTTCGGATTATTTATCGTACGTTAAAAAAAAAAAAAAAAAAATCAGAAACACACTGTTCACACCCCCTTGATTTCATACACTGTTCCAGATTTTAAAAAGTTATCTATTTGTTTTTTAAAGTCTTGTCTTTACTGTGATATTCCTTACATCATGTTCACCCCCGTTACACAAGAGCAAATCATGACAGACAGAACTCTTGAGTTTTGAGGCTCATGTGCCATCTTGTGGTAACAGAGAGAAATGTCATGTAGGCATATTTTAATTTCTTTGGTTTTTTTGTTCAGTGTTTTGTTTCTGTCATTTTATTACCTGCTGTCTTTGTGATGCACTATTTTTGTTCTTTAGTTTTATAACAAAATTATTTCACTTTTTGGCCTTAAACAAGCTTAAGCATTTAGCCTTATGTAAATATCAACCTGACTATTCTGCATTTTAATTCAGGCAACTAGCCTAGTCACCTAAAGACCCAAACCTGCTTCTGACCAGTATTCTGTGTCTGAGTCAGTGAATCCAGTCAGTTGCATCTGAATCTGGAATCTGTGAACAGGGAAGTACATTTTTAAAGGTGTAAGATATAGCTTGGCAGTAGCATCATCCAGAAGCCATGTTTGTTTTAGTCTGCACTCTTCACTGTTAGACTGTCGTTCAAAGCACAAATGCACATTATTTAGACCTGTACACAACACTGCAATCGGACAGTTGACTTGTTGTAAAAGCATGTGCAGCTCAAAGATAGCAAGACAGAACTTCTATTTTTAAGTTTAGGAAGTAGATTGAATCCAGTCAGTTTATGCATCACCATCCATTGATCCCAAATCTCTGAAAGGCCACGTAGGGACGGTGTTCACGCTGATAAAGACTGAGGGTCAAAGGTTGAAGGTCACAGTGCCAAGGAGCCCAGAGCGGAGTTGGACTGACTGAACAGAGACTGAAGCGTGTTTCCTCGGGTTTATCCAATATATCCAGTCCACCAATTTTTATACTCTTCTACTGATTTCTATACTGTATTTTTTATTTTTTTTTATGTTATGTCAATGAGGGTTTGTGTTTGAGGCTTCCTCTTCTACCTGCTTCTTAAAATGCTCTACTTCTGTGCCTTTAATGAAAATAAAATATAAAAATGAAAAATAAATAAGTTCAGGAATGTGCCATTGTCTCCGCTGTGAAGGTTCCTCTACTGTATATATTCCTGTAGAGCACAGGGATTAAAGCAAAAGAAAATCATCTGACTGAAAATAAATGACTTTGGGTCGTGGCTGCATACCGCCTCGATATTTGAACTTCATATTATCACTTACTAGTTCAAAGCTAGGGCATAAAACCAATATTTTTTGCAAGACTTCACCATTCTTGTTAATGGGCTATAAATGACAAAACGATTTGCTGAAATCCAGGGGCATTTAGCAAAAAATTAGCCTGAATACCAGCCCGAACCCCGCCCACAAAATAATTTGGTCGGGAAGTTCGGTCTGGCTCTGCGGTCGTTTGGGAGACATTTTTCCTGGTAGAAAACAGTACAGTCAATCAAAGTGACTGGGCGGGCTTTATACGATGATCGACAGATGATGAACAGTAACGTAATCAACCACGTCACCAAAGAGCGCTCAGTTCAAATTCGTGTTCAACAAACATGGCTGCCGCTGGAGAGCTAATTTCTGTAGATTCTGCCATTGAGCCGGTCGGAATTCGGAATTCAGGAGATAGACACAGACAGGACAGGAGATAGACACAGACTGGAAATAAACATGCAGACAGGAGATACACACGCAGGTACATATGTGTACAGCGTGCAGATTTGGAGTGGAGCGCTGGTGGCGCAGTGGTAGTGTCCACGCTCCAAACCACCAAAGTCACCGGTTCAAACCTCAGCACAGGAGAGAAGGTGTAGAGGACCTGGTGGACTCAGAGGCCCTGAAGCAGGTGGTACATCAGGATGGATTGCAAAGAGAAATACATGGGGGGCCTTACTTGGCCCCCCGAAACAATCTCGCAGAAAAGCAGAAGGTTATAGACTTTTTTCAGTGGGCCAACTTGACTTTTGGGAACCCACGAACAGTGAGCTGTATGTATACACCAGAACCAGAAGTGTTTTGTGTCAAGTTGGCCCACTGAAAAAAAGTCTATAACCCCCTACTTTTCTACTAGATTGTTTCAGGGGGCCAAGTAAGCCCCCCCATGTCTTTCTCTTTGCAATCCATCCTGACATCCCACCTGCCTCTCCACTTTCCTGTGCTGAGGTTTGAACCGATGACCTTGGTGGTGTGGAGTGTGGACACTACCACTGCACCACCAGCGCTCCATTCCAAAGCTGCACGCTGGACAGATATGTACCTCCTGTCTGCGTGTTTCTCTCCTGTCTGTGTCTATCTCCTGTCAGTGTCTATCTCCTGTCCTGTCTGTGTCTATCTCCGGTCCTGTCTGTGTCTATCTCCTGTCTGTGTCTATCTCCTGTCCTGTCTGTGTCTATCTCCGGTCCTGTCTGTGTCTATCTCCTGTCTGTGTCTATCTCCTGTCCTGTCTGTGTCTATCTCCTGTCTGTCCCAAATGACGGCTAAGTCCTGACATCAGCGTCATAGTCAAAATCCCACAAAGTCAATCAGGGGCTGGGGGGTTCAGTGCCTGGATTTGTAATGCAACTGGCTATATCTGTTCAGGTTCAAAGCGAAGGCTTCACCTGTGAGTGAGTGTGTGTGTGTGTGTGTGTGTGTGTCTGTTCAAGGCAGTGTTTTTTCATAATTTTCAGGTTTGTGTTACAATAATGGAGTTAGCCTTGAATGAATGTTGTTGCCATAGTGGAGAGGGTCGCCTTGTGTTTACCAGGAGGGGACTTTGAACCCTCAGAGACAACAGTCCCATGGATCTCTAAGCCTTAGACTTAACCCCACATCCATCCTGGTATATACTTTTGATGTACATGCCAAGCTGATCTTGAACATGTTTTAAATTGGTAAATTGTCATATAAAGATGCTGTATTGAACATGAACTGGGTCTGAAGATGTATATGTGACACGTCATATCTTCCCACCTAGACTGGGGTTTGAAAACATGCTGACATTTGCTCATTGGGTTTTAAGACCAACACCTTATCCCCACATCCATGATATCTACTGCTACTCAGCCTGCTAATATGATTTGGAACAATCTTGGATTGAAGGTGAACTGAAAGTTCATCACATCTACTTTGAACCCGCGTGGACAGGTCACACAGCTAGTGATAGGGCTTTATTGTTGAGAGGATGTGGTTCAAGTTAATTAATTATAAACAGCAATCTTTTACCAGGTGTGGGATTCGAACCCACAATGACACACGTCCATTGGAGCTTAAGTCCAATGCCTTAACCACACGACCATCCTGGTTCTGAAAGCACTTGGTGATTAACCATTTACTTTTTACCTGGAGAAGTTAAACGTTTGGACATGGAATCTGTGCAGGGTTCTACCCAACATTTTATAAATGAGGGCCCTAGTCTCCGCTTTGGGATGCTGCTGTGGTCTCTCCACTTGATCTATCGACACACACACACACACACACACACACACACACACACACACACACACACACACACACACACACACACACACACACTCACACTCTCTCTCTACTGTGGGATGCTGATGAAGTCTCTCCACCTGATGTACTTGTAGAAACCCTCTGCCTACACCTACCCACCCCACCACACTGTCATGCATTAACTCCACTCCACTCATGAAACATCTACATACTCTCTGCTAGCCTATTTTAATTATGTAAATAATTGCCACCATGGACATATAGTTTTCTGTGTCATTTTTACCCTTGTAATAGTAAACTTGCAAGCGCTCTGCCTACCAACTTAGCTGTTCTTCAATAAAGCACTATGTGAATAAAACTGAATTTAATGGAATCATTTTAAGCAATGGGTATTTAACGCTGGAGCCTGAAGGCCAGAGATGTCCTTCATGAGGGATGAACTCCCTAAGTGTTCTTGAGTGAGTGGTCTGATTCAGCCTGGACTAGGGCGCCCTCTGCTGGTCACATTCTGCAAGTGTTCTAGAGTGAGTGGTCTGAGTCAGCCTGGACTAGGGCGCCCTCTGCTGGTCACATCCTGCAAGTGTTCTTGAGTGAGTGGTCTGAGTCAGCCTGGACTAGGGCGCCCTCTGCTGGTCACATCCTGCAAGTGTTCTTGAGTGAGTGGTCTGAGTCAGCCTGGACTAGGGCGCCCTCTGCTGGTCACATCCTGGAAGTGTTCTTGAGTGAGTGGTCTGAGTCAGCCTGGACTAGGGCGCCCTCTGCTGGTCACATTCTGCAAGTGATCATGTAGGCAATGGCATGTTTTCCGTAGCCACAGCATAGCGATCATTTTCGAAACAAAAAATGATTAAGACCTACTAAAGAGCAGTATGGGGCAGGAGATACTGAGTGGATTCGCTACCCTGTCCATCGAAAGCATCCGGGCCAGGGAGTTGAACTTTTCTGAAATTGTTGATAATTTTGCTCAACGCAAGGCTCGTAGGATGCCATTCTAAACGTCATGCATGTTTTTTAATACACCTAATGGTACTTGAAATGTATTTTTTCACTTCAATGTCGTAAAAAGAATAAGTTACTTTGCGCATAGGCCTACGTGATATTGTTGGAGGAAGTTTGTTTTGTAATTGATTGCAGCAGATTCACCCCAGGGTCCCCGATGGTGAAGTTTGCACTCGGGCCCGCCACGTCATTGTTACGCCGCTGATAGGCTACGATGTTTTTGACACGTTTATTAAATCATTATTACAGAAAATTATGGGGGCATTTTTTGCCCCTCTCCTAGTCATTTTAGGGGCAAAATTATATTTCTTAGGGGCAGTTTTGCCCTTTGCCCTCGTGTATTTCCGACGCTGATGCAAATCATATCCGTGCCCCCCCCCCCCCCCCTTTTTTTTTCTCTTTGGATCTGCATTGACCTAACCCAGTTGACGGAAATCCGTCATAGCGAAGGAAAACTTTAATCCATGAGAGCAGGTGACTTCGAGACAGATTTGACCCATATAGGGTGCCGACCTAGGCCTGATCCAGACCACATCAGGTCTAGACTAGGTGTAGATCAGGATTGATCAGGTCTAGATTAGGACTAAATTAGGTCTAGATCAGGTCTACATCAGGACTAGATTAGGACTGGATAAAGTCTAGAACAGTTACAAATGACACAATGGAAGTGCATGTCACAAAATGACCGGGCCCCATCATTTAGTGACACTCCGGTTCCATTGTATAATTGGGTTAGTTCTGAGGTTCAGATCAGAAACAGACGTGCACCACTGGGAGTTGAATGCTGGGAAGAGGTCGTGGGGTCACTAACAGCTAGTGAGGTCATTAGTCATAATGGGTGAACCGGACGTGACCATATGATTGGCCGTGGGTGGACACGCAGGAGTGGACTTGGATCATTTAGATGTGTGTATGCCGACACAAAGCAGAAGCATGGTAGCCTATACATTTATTAAAAATTGCTTTAATAACAGATGTATAAATTCCAAAATTAAAATGACTTTATATGTTTTTTTTTTCTGGGTTGGTGTACATCATGAACAATTAATAAATAACATTAGTCTTTATTTGTTGACAAATGAAAAAAAAAAATGTACATAATCAAACAAAAAGGCAAATCTGCTGCTCGTCATGACTGTCATCTCTGCAGGTGAAATTCATTTGTTATTCATTTCATTTTCCATTACCCTCTATTAGTCTCCAGTTCATAGAAACTGTCAATAGATTTAAACTTATAATCTTCATATTAACAAGACATGGCATTGGTATGAGTGAAGTCCCAGTATTCAGAATTCATTTCAACAAGTCGTCTTCAACCGAGTGAGGAGATTTCAGAGCTCAATGCTGTGAAGACATCTCTGAGTCCAAGATGACCTCTTTACAGGTTTTACAGATCAGTACCCCCCCCCCCCCCCCCCCTTGGATTCCCCTTCTGGACCTACTGCACAGAAGTGAACCCCCACGGAACAGACAAGCTGGTGCGTTTTAACTGTTGATACAAGGCATGGCGCACTGCGACACAATAAGCAAGAGAACCGCACACACGAATGTACAGAAAAAAGGCTTTAAAAGAGAACCTCTCCCTCTCTCATATATACTCTATCATACACACACACACACACACACACACACACACACACACACACACACACACACACGAAAGAAGTATGGCACAGACACAGAATGGCATCTGAGGTGCTGAAAGCTGTACGTAAGGCTACGGATGAGGGCATCCTTCGGTGTACCCCTCCGCTCGGTGTGAGGCCTGGTCTGGTCTGGGCGGGAGAACCAAACAACACGAACCGTTTCTAGAGCTGCTAAAGCGAGCTTAACGGACATCGACCTCTCGTGACTGACATTCATGAATATTGTGAGTACATTGCTGGGGGATATCGGTGATTTAGTGACAAACCTGGGGAAGTGAACTCAAAAAGTGTTAAACATTTGAAATATAGGAGCCCTATAGCTTGGAGAATCCACAGAGACCTTCTATAAGGAGGTTTACCACTCGCTCGGAGTTAACTTATCCGGGTAAGTCACTAAACCACGTACGTGGAATACCCCCCTGAAGTCAAACAAACAAACAAACAAACAAACACAGAAAACACAGACAGACAGGAGCACACACACATACATACGGCCACAACCCAACCCCCTTCACTTTGTTATGGGACTACATCCACGGAGACGTTTGCCTCCGCTCTCACACACATATACACACACACACACTCACGTACACACACACAGTCGTATACAGAATCACGTACACACTCAGTATCACATACACACACAAACACAATCACATACACACACACACACACACATGCTCACATTCAGCAGACGATCTTTGTACCATGTCAATGACTAAAGTACCTTCCTCTGAGGCCTGAGGCCTCTCTCTCTACACATTTGACTGACAGTACTGGGAACACCGCCAGATTGATATGACCGTCAAGGAGCGGGCAGAGTCAAGCATCAGGTAAAAACAAAAACAAAAAAACAACACAGACAGCTAATATTCATGGGGTTAAAATGTGAGGAGTACATGAGGCTCCCTCTGGTGGTCAGAGTTAGAAACACTCTAAACCAGACTCAACCAAGAAGAGCTCCCCCTGCTGGTCAGAGGTAGAAACACTCTAAACCAGACTCATCCAAGAAGAGCAAGAGGCAGGAAAGAGCAAGAAAAAAAGAAAGAAAGAAAGAAAGAAAAAAACAAACAAACAAAAAGAGAGAGAAACCATTCATTCTTCAAAGGGAAGAAAGGCCTTTTTTTTACCTACACTTCTTAACATATGGCACTGCTCACAGTATAATTCATATCAGTAAACAAAACCTTGAACAAAAATAAATTCTGACATGTACAGGAATGCAAAATGAAATCAAAACAAACGTCGCCATTTTCACAAACTCTATATAAGTAACTCTATACACTTTTCATTTTAAAGTGACAGTATCAGAGCACAGTACGGCATCTGTATGCTGTGCCAAAACACACACACACACAAACAAGTACACACACGTACACACGCACACAAAAAAACACTGCCAAGAACAAATCCAGTATTTAAACGAATGAAATGACGCACAGATCAATAGTTTCAATCTGAAACCATAGAATCCCTACTTCACATGGTGTAAGCGTATCTATACACACACACACACACACACACACACACACACACACACACGCAGAATTTGAATGACGGGATTAGATATAAACTCCATTAAGTCCGTTCTGGAGATGGCTCTGTGTCACCTTCCCAAGGATAAAACAGAAAAGGAGGAAGAGAGAGAGAGGAAGAGAGAGAGAGAGAGAGAGAGGAAGAGAGACAGGGTGTGTGAGAGGAAGAGAGAGAGAGAGGAAGAGAGAGAGAGAGGGTGGGAGTAGGAGAGAGACATTGCCTCGACTGAAATAGACTGGTGAGACATTTCTGAGAAAGCAGAGAGGATCTTAAATTTGACTCAAAACTCACACTTACAAAAGAAGATTGTGTGTGTGTGTGTGTGTGTGTGTGTGTGTGTGTGTGTGTGTGTGTGTGTGTGTGTGTGTGTGTGTGTGTGTGGTATTACTTATGGCTGCTCTGGTGAACTGTATCCTTCCTGTAATTATCCTAAACCCTCTCACTGCCTTAACTCTGTGTGCCACTGACCTCAAGCAGTTAAGAGGTACCATTCTAGAGATGTGCAATTATAGAAACACACACACACACACACACACACACACACACACACACACACACACACACACACACACACACACACACACAGAGAAAAAAAGTCAACTTGGACCTGTGCGTGCACAAGCTGCTTATCAATTTCAAGTATGCTACATTACCCAAAAAAAGAGAGAAAAGCACAAAGATACTGTCACTTTAAAAAAAGGTTAAACACAATATCCACAAATGTACACTTAAGGCTTAATTGTTTAGCACTGACGATAGTAGCAGCAGTAAAGCACTTCTGAATTAATAACAATAATAACAACAACGACAATAATAATAACAACAATAATAATAATAATATATTAAAGTAATCAACGGCGATTCACTAAGATGAAAAACTTCAGATAGAGAACCCCCCCCCCCCGCCCCCCCCCCCCCTCACTGACCAGAGCACACACACTGCAGAGCTGGGTCCAGAGACAGACAATACTTCTTCCTCTTCGTTAGTCATCTTCTTCTTCGTTATCGTCGTCGTTATCTTCTTCTTCTTCTTCTTTAATCGCGCTCTAATGCCTCCCGTAAGACAAGTCTTCTCGCTCGCTCCACTAACCCAAACTATTAAAAGTCTGTCGTAAAGATGTGTGAATGAGACATTCAGAGGCAGCTGAGGGAGGTGATGAGGAACAGGTTGTGTGTGTGTGTGTGTGTTCGTGTGTGTGTGTGTGTGTGTGTGTGTGTGTGTGTGTGTGTGTGTGTGTGTGTGTGTGTGTGTGTGTAGGTGGGAAGATCCACCAGTCAACCTTACATGGAGCTGGGCTGTTTCTGTTAGAGGCAGTTTTTATACTCACACACACACACACACACACACACACACACACACACACACACACACACACACACACACACACCCAGGGTTGCCTCACGTCATCATATACCGCACGCTTTGGCTGGGTGATGGAGTCAATTCTTCATCCTAAAGGAAATCTTACTGTGTGATTCAGCAACCAAAAGTGTGTTGGGGTGGGAGAGGTGTGAACACACACTCGTGTGAACACACTCATCACCTGAACCAAGAGTGTGTTGTGGTGGGAGAGGTCTGAACACACACACTCATGTGAACACACTCCACACCTGCTGGGGTCGGCTAAGGGGCCAAGGCTACTGGTTTCTATTCTTACGGTTTCTCTCTACTTTGCCACAAGCAGTGTAGTTAGGACTTGGACACACACACACACACACGCGCACGCGCACGCACACACACACACACACACACACACACACACACACACACACAAGATAGTACCTGACACACTAAAAGTCCATTCCCAGCTGGGTCAGGAACGAATCCAGACAAAAACTGCTTCTGACCGGTCAAGTTCAGACCAGATCAGTGATGGAAGAATCCCACAACCCTCTACTGTCTGGGGCGTTGACATCTGTGAGATTCTGCATGTTTGCTGTTCAAGTGGGGTGTGTGTGTGTGTGTGTGTGTGTGTGTGTGTTGACATCTGTGAGATTCTGCATGTTTGCTGTTCAAGTGGGGTGTGTGTGTGTGTGTGTGTATGTGTGTGTGTGTGTGTGTGTGTGTGTGTGTGTGTGTGTGTGCGTTGACATCCATTAGATTCTGCATGTTTGCTGTTCAAGTGATGATTCTGGGATTGATTACCAGGCGCCAGCACCGACCCCCCCCCCTCCCCCTTTAGCAGGGACTGCATCTAAAGACATGTTATATTATCTATTGCAATATATGGTTTATATATTAACTTATTGTAAAGACAATGATATACATTTCTAATTTTTTCATTTTGCAGGAGACATTGCATTGAGGCGTCTTCACAACCAGTGATTACTTTTGGGCAAAATCAAATGAAAGGAAAGTAAAAAGAAAAACAAACAGTCCTCATCGGTACGTGACCTACACACACTGCCACTAAGAAGCTGACCCTGATGTGTGTGTTGGCCCGCAGCCACACACACAAACGTACGTACGCGCACACACACACACACACACACACACACACACACACACACACACACACACACGAAAACATGGAGAGCACAAGCCAAGCACGAGCCAGGTTGCCTCTGGGTCAACCTCACTGAGGAAGCAGGTTACGCAACACGGCAACATCGCCACGGCAACAAACTCCATCTTTTCAAACTGGGGAGTGATAAGGCTGTAGCAGGGTTTCGGCCTGCGAGCGGCCTGGAGGAGTGTGTGTGTGTGTGTGTGTGTGTGTGTGTGTGTGTGTGTGTGTGTGTGTGTGTGTGAGCGAGCGAGCGAGCGAGCGAGCGAGCGAGAGAGAGACAGCATAGAGGATGCTATGTGAGGATGTGAGCAGTGGAGGGGATGGAGACGAACTCGCGCAGGATGTTCTTGGCCATCTCGATATTGTTCTGGGCGATCTGGAGCGCCTTCTGGATGTCCTGGTAGGAGTAGCCCTGGCTCATCAGGTGCTCTATCTCACTGCTGAAGGCAGGGGGCGCTGCAGCGGAGGGCACTGGTGGCAGAGAAGGCAGCACCGGCGTGGTGGAGGAGGAGGAGGGGGGCACGGGGCTCGGGCGCCGGTCGGAGCTGATGCGGCGGGGCAGCGGCTTGGGGGGGCGCTCGGGAACGTCGAAGGACTCAGAGAACGCTGAGGAGGAGGAGGAGGAGAAGAGGAAGAGTCAGAGAACGCAGAGGAGGAGGAGGAGGAGGAGGAGAGAGGAAGAACTGTCAGAGAACACTAAGGAGGAAGAGAGGAGAGGAAGAGTCAAAGAACGCTGAGGAGGAGGAGAGGAAGAGTCAGAGAATGATGAGGAGGAGAGGAAGAGTCAGAGAAGGATGAGGAGGAGAGGAGAGGACGAGTCAGAGAACGCTGAGGAGGAGGAGGAGAAGAGGAAGAGTCAGAGAACGCTGAGGAGGAGGAGGAGAAGAGGAAGAGTCAGAGAACGCTGAGGAGGAGGAAGAATCAGAGAATGATGAGGAGGAGAGGAAGAGTCAGAGAATGATGAGGAGGAGGAGGAGGAGAGGAAGAATCAGAGAATGATGAGGAGGAGAGGAAGAGTCAGAGAATGATGAGGAGGAGAGGAAGAGTCAGCGAATGATGAGGAGGAGAGGAAGAGTCAGCGAATGATGAGGAGGAGGAGGAGAGGAAGAATCAGAGAATGATGAGGAGGAGAGGAAGAGTCAGCGAATGATGAGGAGGAGAGGAAGAGTCAGCGAATGATGAGGAGGAGAGGAAGAGTCAGAGAATGATGAGAAGGAGGAGGAGAGGAAGAGTCAGCGAATGATGAGGAGGAGGAGGAGAGGAAAAGTCAGAGGGCTGCTCACTCACCTGCTGCGATGCCGTTGCTGTTGCCGATGTCGTTGTCGAGGGAGAGGCGACTGAAGCTGGCCGAGGACGCGGCCACCTCGGAGAGCGTGCGTCGGGCGGGGGCGAGGGGGAGGGGGGGTTTGGGGATGTCGTAGCCGTTCTCCTCCTCCTCGCTCGGGGGGTCTCTCTCGCGCTCTCTCTCCCGCTCCCGCTCTCTCTCCCGCTCTCTCTCCCGCTCTCGGGGGCCGTTGCTGACCAGCAGGGGAGGTAGCTCTGAGTAGTCTGTGGGAGACGTGTGCTTTTAAAGGACGAGTAAGACTGAACAGGACTACAACAACAGACACAAACATGTGTTTACGACGTACACACCACAACAACAAATACAAACATGTGTTTACGACGTACACACCACAACAACAGATACAAACATGTGTTTACACCACAACAACAGATACAAACATGTGTTTACACGACGTACACAACACAACAACAGATACAAACATGTGTTTACACCACAACAACAGATACAAACATGTGTTTACACCACAACAACATATACAAACATGTGTTTACACGACGTACACACCACAACAACAGATACAAACATGTGTTTACACCACAACAACATATACAAACATGTGTTTACACCACAACAACAGATACAAACATGTGTTTACACCACAACAACAGATACAAACATGTGTTTACATGACTAACCCACCACAACAACAGATACAAACATGTGTTTTTAAGGATGGCAGGGTTCCTATTTTCCCTCCCCAAAAAAGGCTGGCAAAGATTGACCGCAACTGAACAACACTTCCAAGAACAGCTATTTTTTTAAGACTGCACATTCAGAAATAAGACAAAATGTCTTAAACTACAAGGAGGCAGCTCCCTGTAGTCTGGGAAGGAGATGTGTGTCTGTAAGATTGACTATTTGCAGGGAACTACAACAAAGGTAAAAAGGCCAAACATATCCCAAGTGAGATAAAACAAATGACAAGACTTTTTGATAGAGATTATTTCCAAACACTGTTAATGACTTAAGAATATAATAATCAAGTGACTTGTATTAATATATTCCTTGTATGAATTATGTGCTTATGAAAGAAGGAGCACAGCTTTTCTGTGTGTGTGTGTAACTAGAATATTAGGTGCCACTAAGTCTGCATATGAACAAGAGCATGTTTAGACCAGAGGAGATAAGAAAGGAACTGTGCTTCTTCCGACCTTGTGCAAAACTGCCATCCTTGCAAGACAGGGAGCCTCGGACGTGAGAAATCCACCACGTGATCATCCCTGCTCAAAGCTAAACTTCTGACTATATAAACTTGGTGCGAAGAGTTTATCATTGCTTCACTGTCAGCCTCGGCTGGGAGGGGAGCCCAATTGCAATTGTTGTTGTTTGTCTGTCTAATAAATGTACTTTCATGCAGCTCCGGAGTCCTGAACTAACTAGGGTGAATTTTTCACCTATCATAATTGGGGGCTCGTCCGGGATTCCAACAACCTCTTCGACTCTCCTTGCTGGTCTAATCATCAGGACCTGAACCGTATGGAGGAGTACGAGACTCCAAAGACCTCCAAATTGAATTGGATGGAGGCCAGGGCCTGCCAGCGAGGAGAGCCGAGAGTGAAGGAATTGAATTTGACTATAGGGGGAGGACTCCGAGCTGTTTGTGAGTATATTGGTTGTTTTATGTAAGTGTACGACAGTATATGGTTCTTGTTTGTTTCGGTTTTGCGTACACTTGTCTTCAGGTGGGGTTTGTGACTAACTTTTTGCCTGTTTGCCGTGGGGTGGAAAGGGGAACTAAGGTTCATGGAGGGATTTATTCCTGTTTGCCCCGTGTGTTGAACGAATTGCAAGAGTTAGAGAGACTCCTGTCTGTAATTTTCCTATTCAGAGATGCGCTAAGGTTATATAATACTGTTCACGTACCTGCTATTTGCCTTATGTGAAGGATAGCACCTTGTTTGAAGGGAAAAAAAGGGTACCGTTCGAAAGGTTATATGTAAAGTATGCCAATTGCCTTATGTGAAGGATAGCGCGCGCTATATGGTTATATAAGCACTGTTCACCTTCCGGTTGTTTGCCTTGTATGAAGGGTGGAAGGAAGGGTACCGTTAAGTTTTGTTTTAAACGGTAAAGGTTATATGTAAAGAATGCCATTTTCCTTATGTGAAGGATAGTGCTTGTGTCTGAATTTGAAAACTTCCTAGGCCTATTTTCTCCGGATATTTCTGTATACATTCCTGTTCGCCTTGAATGAAGGGAACACACTTTTCACTTTCTGTTTTCCTGTTGGGCCTTCTGGTAGGCCTCTTGGTGCATTGTTAAAAAAGAAAAAAAGGGCTATAAAGAAGGATATAGTCTGAAACATATAGAGACATACCTGTCTAGCCGGATTTTAACAATAAGAAAAAATGGGAAACAAGGGATCTAAAATTGATGACATATCCCAGTTAGAAGGGGACATGAAACATATGGCAATACAAGAAAATGCTGACTGTGTAATGCACAGACATATGTGGAAACAAGATTTTGGATTTTAAGGAGTCTCTTTAAGAGATAAAGAAAAAGAGTCAGAGATACTCTAATATACTAATACTCGTGTGTTATTTTCCTGTGGGGTTGAGACAAACTTTTTACAATGGGTAAAGCCAGATAAATATAGTTATAATCTATGTAATTAAAGATTTCTCATTACTGAGATGCCTTGACCCGGAACCAGTAGGGGACTGATCACCCCAGGGAAATTCCCTGGCCTCAACCTCCTCAGAAAACGAGTGAGATGGAGGACCTCTGGTCGGGCTCGGGTTGACTCAGCATTGCGATCTCAAGAACAAACTATGAGAGTCTGAAAATAGAAACATAACTAACCCTAATGTGAAGAATAAACTAACGGTAATTTAAAAGGTTTCAATATCAGTTAAAGGAGAAATACATAAAATGACTACAACAAGAAGAAAAATTGACTTAGAAATGGGAAAAAGTGCGTCAAAATCAGAAGACGTACATGATAATGGCAATAAGAGATGGATTTAAAATGTCTACAACAAAAAGAAAATTGTAAACACAGCTTTGAAAATGTTTTTGCATTATTGGTTGCGCCAAACAGAGAAAAGCTTACGTTAATGGTGGCAGGAGAGCCAATGATTTTTTGTTTTGTTTTGTTTTGTGTGACTTTGGTGCCTGCAGAACCAGAGCCTCAGTAACCAGAGAATAACATGCACAGAACAGAAAAAGAATGAGACATCTAAAAGCAGTCATACACATAACCCATTACTTTTGAAGAGTCTGAAACGGGACAGATATTTAAAATGCAGATTATGTTTAAAAAACATGCTCTACAAACTTATTAGGAAGAGATATGATGTGGGTTGGGCATTACAATTGTTCCAACAATACATGGGTTTTAGAATAAATTAAATAATGTTGTCCCAAAATGTTATGTATAGAATATACACTGTTTAGGCCAAACGATTTAAAGAGAAATTTAAGCCTGTGACACTAACTATATTAACTTAGATTGATGCATTGGACTAACACAGGATGGGTGGGGGCTGAGTGCTGGCTCAAAAGACTACATTCTCACAAGCCATGAGCTCAAACTTAGCTACAGTTCGAGAGACAGTCAATTGTTGTTGAACATCTTGTGCTGTTCTCCAGATAAGAAGATTTTAGTAGAAACAAGGCCACAAAATTAGCAGCTGTGGTTCACTAAAGTAAAGCTATCTTTTAAAAAGCACCTTTGCCAGACACAAAAAAATAAATTATACATTTTCTGGAAATAACTTAATTATGTAGATAATGGAATCCTAACCATGCGTTAGAAACACAAATGTTGCAGAGTTTACTTTATTCTCAGACCATGTCAGCTGGAGATATTATTAAAAAGCCTGAAGCGGGAAGGCAAGCATTTGATCACATTAAGAAACTATTGGTTAGTTCTACTGTCTTAGCATATACACGACAAAGCCATTCGTACAAGCTGTAGACTGTAAAAAAAAAAGAAAAAGGAAAAAGGAAAAAGGAAAAAGGTTGTATGATATTTGTGTTAATGCATAAGTGGGGACTTAAAGTTGAGACCAGTGGCATATTATTCAACACAGCTAGATCCAGTAGCCCAAGCAATGTCTGAATGTTTACAAGCAGGAGTGGCTGCAGCCTTGACGGTGCAGGCCTCTGCTCCTATTGTACTAAACAGACACTTACACTGAAAGTTCCACATGCTTATTTTTTATTTAATTTGTTTTGCTCTCACAGCCTCATATCACTTTTGAGCACTGCGTGACATTTAAGCCAGCTACACTTTTACGTACAGCACAAACAGATAAAAACTATGGCAGCCAGCGCTGACCTACAAGATATGCCTTTTTCCAAAAGAGATATAACCATTGTTGATGGTTCAAGCAAACAAACCTTGAACACATAGCCACTACTTCCACACTATTCCGCACAGGCAGCGGAACTTATTGCACTGATAGTGCACACACATGCAAAAGAGTTTCATTGGGAAACCACAAAGCAGACAAAGCCACTAACCTAGCAGAAAGCTTTATTACTTTTATTTCTTTTATTATGATTTTAGTAATCCAAGAAGCCTATTGGAACATAAGGTTCTGATACGATGTTGACCATTATTTTACTCCAGATATTGCTATTGCTGCTTGCTTTTATTCATTTTATGTAAAACACTTTCAACTGCAACAACCATCTGACACATACACATTTGAAGAATTAAAACACACAATACTAAAAGATATGCTGCAGTATTGAGCCATGGTGAAAACATGCCTCAATAAGAGGGGATAGTAAGCATCTATTTTTAGTTCTTGTTTTTATTTTTTGAGAAAGAAAGTTAATCATTCATCATTGATTTTATATTGTTTTACTTCTTATTGAATTATGTAGTTTGAAAGATGTTTTAACATTCAGTTATAGATTTTATTGAGTTAAATCCCAACGAAGAAAGAAATATTGTCTAGCCATAGACAATCACTGCCCATACAACCTCCAGTCAGCCGGACTGGTAGAAAAGAAAGAACCGATCTATTGAAAGCCAATTCAGAGAGAGAAATTAGTGATATTAAGCATGCATGTAGATATCACTGTTTGAAATGATGTATGGAAGAATCTATACTGCCTAAACTCTTAAACCATTTGCCAAAACAGACGAAGAGATTGAAAATACTTGGCAAAGATGATATTTGAAACTAAATGCTCTCAGACTTCTCCCCCCTACACAGGAACACTGTGAGGCTGAATCCAAGGTTGGGCCAGGAGATTGGGTCCTAATCAACAGCCTCTAAAGAAAACACTTCCACTTGCCCAAGTGGGACAGAGCAGACCAAGTGCTACTGTCAACATCTACCACAGTCAAAATAGCTGAGAGAGCCACGTGGATACATCTGACTCACTGTAAACGGGTAAGCCTGCAGATGGCGGATGCAGAGGAGTAAGGACCATCTTTCATTGCTGTTTCCAGGTATTGCCCGCAGTGACAGAAAGACCAGTCTACAAAGGGGGGTTGATGTATAGATTCTTCTCGTCTCAAACGCTGGCAGTAGATATAGTACTGTCCTGTGGGATTAGAACCGAGTGGAAATTGTGGAGTAAAAGGTCTATTCCTCTGCAAAGTCATGGGAGGTTACGCAAAGTGGGCCAAAGTATGTGGGGGACTCCTAGCAACAACTGTGAGATTTTACATTGTTGGTCTAATAACATGCTTATAAATGATAGCTATACAACATCACTGTTCACATTTTAACTGGCCCTTCATGCCAGACAATGCTTCACCACCTCCACACATCATTAGCAAAGATGCTCTGTTTGAATGCTATTTAAAACCTGGGGAAAAGAACGATGCACACCTAGCACACTGGACACAATGTAAAACCATTACATATGTGCTTGATAATGGAAGAGAAATACAGTTAAATACTTCATCTGAATGTAAAACTGCGGGGATGTGTTTGAATGGCAGACTTCTTGAAGTACAGGATATAGCTATAGCTGATATGTGGTGGTTATGTGGGAATGGTGAACTAAGAGCTACACTGCCTGTGGGTTGGTCTGGGACTTGTGCTTGAACAATGTTAGTACAACCTTTTCAGATTACCCCCAGGTCCAAGATACACCAGTACCTGAGGAACGTTCCAATGCATTCCGTACGAGGGAGGAGAGACAGCGGGATCTGGTTTCGACAGCCTGGGCATTCCCTGAGGCATTCCAGACGACTACAAGGCATTGAACCCAGCAGCAAATGGCCTGGCATCTACCCTCTGCCCCTGGTGCGTCATCGGAGCACACACAGATTGGATTAATTTCCTTTACTACGCTGAGATGATATTCCAAAACCTGACCAGAGACGGACTACAAATGATCAGAGAAGAACTACACGCCAACTCCAGGGTAACACGGCAAAACACGGCTGTGCTTGAGATCCTCACTGCCGAGAATGGAGGCATTTGTGTCATGCTTGGTACTGACCAATATTGCACACATGTCCCTGACAACACCAGAGATGGGAAAGACTTAGATCTGATCCTACAAATAAAATGCAAGCGAGTTCTGGCACGCATGATTGGTTTATGTGTGCCCTGTCGACAATGTTTTCCTCATGGGAAGGAATGTTGATGTCTTGTGTGGGATTGATTTTGGGTATTCTTTGTGTGTTGGCTACCTGTGCATGCTGTGTAGAACCCTGTATACAGAAGATGGTGGCTGGAATGATTAAAACTGCTGACGACGAATACCTTACCTTACAAATACGTAGCCTGTGCCTCTGATGGAAACTTTGCTTAATAATTACTTACTAAGGTAGATGAAACAATGCTCATTAATGACCTCTGTTCCAAAAATCCATGTGATGAAGCTCAGAATGATGATTTTGAAGTTATCCATTGAAATTGATAATTAATGCTTAAGAAAGATGATTTGTGATTTTGATTGTAATTTTTGATTATCCATTGAAACGGATAAAAGGAGGGATTGATAGAGATTATTTCCAAACACTGTTAATGACTTAAGAATATAATAATCAAGTGACTTGTATTAATATATTCCTTGTATGAATTATGTGCTTATGAAAGAAGGAGCACAGCTTTTCTGTGTGTGTGTGTAACTAGAATATTAGGTGCCACTAAGTCTGCATATGAACAAGAGCATGTTTAGACCAGAGGAGATAAGAAAGGAACTGTGCTTCTTCCGACCTTGTGCAAAACTGCCATCCTTGCAAGACAGGGAGCCTCGGACGTGAGAAATCCACCACGTGATCATCCCTGCTCAAAGCTAAACTTCTGACTATATAAACTTGGTGCGAAGAGTTTATCATTGCTTCACTGTCAGCCTCGGCTGGGAGGGGAGCCCAATTGCAATTGTTGTTGTTTGTCTGTCTAATAAATGTACTTTCATGCAGCTCCGGAGTCCTGAACTAACTAGGGTGAATTTTTCACCTATCACTTTTAAAGTGCTAACTACCCTTGAAATCCTCCCTAGACAACTCTTGGCTGACTGAAGTTGTTCCTGCGTGCACATTTTCAGTTGTGAAGTCAAATGAGGTATGGAAACCAAACCGTAGTCAGGCAAATAACCCTAACCCTAACCCTGCAGACCCTGGCTGGGACAAGGACAGGCTCGTTAAGGCCAAATCAACTTTCAAACTGTACGACAGCTTAATGTTTAACTTAGAGATACTGGAGGAGACTCTGTCTGAGTTTGTTATCTTGAGCATATCTGTAAATGCACAGCTACTTCGGAGAAGTATGAGGTCAGACATGAGTTACTGTTTAAAAAGGTCTAAACCTCTTACCAGATACACCACCATGTTCAAAAATAAAATCAGAGACCTCAAGATAATCCCCAAATGGAAAGAGACTCTACAATCTCACAGTGTCAATGAGAGAAGTGTGCACAGCACAGTGTCAACATCTATGTCAGGGGTGTGTGTGTGTGTGTGTTGTGTTTCTTTCTGTCTGTGTGTAAGTATTAGTTGTGTGCCTTTTGTAGTAGTGAAATGGCCTACGTATGTATGTAGCCGAGTGAGTGAGTGTGAGTGTGAGTGTGAGCGTGTGTGTGAGCGTGTGTGTGTGTGTGAGCGTGTGTGTGTGTGTGTGAGCGTGTGTGTGTGTGTGAGCGTGTGTGTGTGTGTGAGCGTGTGTGTGTGTGTGTGAGTGAGTGAGCGTGTGTGTGGGTGTGTGTGTGTATGTGTGTGAGTGTGTGTGTGTGTGTGTGTGTGTGTGAGTGTGAGTGTGAGAGTGAGAGTGAGTGTCTTACCAGAGTCCTGGGCCTGCAGTGGCAGTGAGGTGGCCTGGGCCTGGGCCTGGATGTTGTACATGGCCTCATACATCTGTTGGCCATCTGAGTCCACCTCATTTACCAGAGGCCTGGGCAACACACAACACACACACACAAAGTTTACTTCTTTATTTGGATTTGATAAATTAGTGCATAACATGGCAACATCCAAATTTGGCTTGGATGAAGTGTTAAATTGCAGTCCATATTGTGCATTACGGGTAAAGGTGACACCAGCGCTTCCAGATGAAGAGGCTACCAATTACTGCTGATGTAGAGCAGTACTTTGTGAAGTGTTTGGCCCTTTTCTTAGAGAGACCACAGCTTTGCAGGCCTCACACACACATTCTATGCACATGACCTAAGCTGCCAAAGATCAAGGCAATGACTGTACATGAGTAGCCATAGTTGGTTAAAACATTACTTAAGGGTTGGTATTTTAACAGTTTTTAACAGGTTGTGCTGTAGGGTACCTGGAGGTGAGTGCTGGGGTGTGTGTGTGGGGGGTTGTCTGTGTTTGGGGGTACCTGGAGTTGAGTGCTGGGGTGTGTGTTTGTGTGTGTGTGTGTGTGTGTGTACCTGGAGGTGAGTGCTGGGGTGTGTGTTTGTGTGTGTGTGTGGGGTGTGTGTGTGTGTGTGGGGGGGGTACCTGGAGTTGAGTGCTGGGGTGTGTGTTTGTGTGTGTGTGTGTGTGGGTACCTGGAGGTGAGTGCTAGGGTGTGTGTGTGTGTGTGTGTGTGTGTGTGTGTGTGTGTGTGTGTGTGTGTGTGTGTGTGTGTGTGTGTGTGTGTGTGTGTGTGTGTGGGTACCTTGAGGTGAGTGCTAGGGTGTGTGTGTGTGTGTGTGTGTGTGTGTGTGTGTGTGGGGTACCTTGAGGTGAGTGCTAGGGGGTGTGTGTGTGTGTGGGGTACCTGGAGGTGAGTGCTGGGGGCTGGGGGGCCCTGGGGGGCGATGGCTCCCGTAAGGAGGAGGAGGAGGAGGTGATGGGGGGCAGGACGGGGCGGGAGTTGGGCATCATGTAGTCGGACTCCTCGTCACTCTGCGCCCCCTCCTCTGGGCCCGGCTGCTTCACCGCGGGGAGAGGCCTGTGGGGGGGGGGGGGGGGGGGGGGGGGGTGGGGGGGGGGAGATGATCACACACACACTTAGAGCTAGAAAACACACACACCCTGAGACAGGTACGTAACCTTACAAAGCACAGAACACCCCCCCACACCCACACACACACACACACAGGAAGACACAAAACATTCTCAGACACAGGTTCACCACAACACCCAAAAAAAGGACACACACACACACACACATCCATACACAAACATTAAATGGGTTTCCTTTCTCTAAGGTTGTCTCATAGTCCACATGAGCCAGCTGTGCTGCTGTGCTGCTGCGTGTGTGTGTGTGTGTGTGTGTGTGTGCTGCGCTGATGGGCCAGCTGCTCGCTCTTGCTGCTGACAGACACTGGGGAGGCAGTGTCCTTCTCAAGGACACTTTAAAACTCACACACACACACGCACACACAATTTAACACAGCCAAGAGGACACTCAACCTAGGAACCAACACACTCCCACACGCATTCTCTACCTCCTGTTCCATGGCAGTCACATACACACTTGGGACACACACACACACACACACACACACACACACACACACACACACACACACACACACACACACACACACACACACACACACACACACACACACACACACACACACACACACACACACACACACACACACACACACACACACACACACACACACACACACACACCTCACAATAATACGCCCACACAAGGACACAAACACACAGCCAGGAGGACACACACCCTGCCAGACGCATGTCCTACCTCCTGTTCCATCACTGCCACATACAGGGACACAAACAAACAAACAAACAAATGACAAACACACGGACACACACACACAGACGGACACACACACACAAACTGACACACACACACACACACACAAACTGACACACACACACACACACACACACACACACACACACACACACACAGACGGACGGACGGACGGACACACACACACACACACACACAGATGGACTTACCTGGCCGCTAAAGCGTAGATGGCGTTGGCGGAGGCCGAGGGTTTGACTTTGGGGTTGTCGTACTCGGCAGAAGCGGACGCCGAAGCACCAAAGTTCTGAGAAGACAAAGTCAACAGAACACAACAGAGCTGTAAGGCACGACTCTTACACACACACACTCAGCACGACTCTTACACACACACACACACACACACTCCGAAACCGCTCACTGGACCACGCCCCGATTTGGATCTTTAGAGCGGAACACAACAGAGCTGTAAGGCACAACTCTTACACACACACACACACACACACACACACACACACTCAACACCGCTCACTGGACCACGCCCCAATTTGGATCTTTAGAGGGGAACACAACAGAGCTGTAAGGCACGACTCTTACACACACACATAGTACCGCTCACTGGACCCGCCCCGATTTGGATCTTTAGAGGGGAACACAACAGAGCTGTAAGGCACGACTCTTACACACACACAATAGTACCGCTCACTGGACCCGCCCCGATTTGGATCTTTAGAGCAGACAATGAGGTCAACAGATAAGGAACAATAAAATGCATCTTCTCTACTCGTCAACCCAGTCCTTACTACAGTTCAGGTACGTTACTGTGGTAGCTGTAGTCATGGCTACAAACAGACGACTGTGGTCTGGAAAGGGGGGTGAATCGTAGCCTGGTGACACCAGCCTACGTATTTCCGCCTGAATTGATTTCAAGCTCATACTCAGTCTGGCCCAACCCCGTTGACAATCGTCTCCAGGACTCAAAATCCTGTAGGACCAATCAGCGAACAGTTCAGAGCTGTGACGCAAAACTCGCCTTGGAGGAAAAGACACGAAAAGCTATCGGAAAAGTGGTCTCAACTCTCGAGAACATCAGAAAATTAAAAGGAGAACAAGAGTATTTTCTTGTAAGTTTTATGATTGGAAAGGACGTCGTAGCTCTTCTCCCGACTGGCTTTGGGAAGAGTTTAATCTACCGAATGCTTACTAAACGTTGCTGATTGGTTAAGGGAACTCCAATGATTTTAAACCTCAAGCTAAGCTCCCGCTCATCTCGGAAACGAAAATGCATAGCGTTTTGCCAGACTGAAAGACGGAATGAAATGGAGTCACAGGCTGGTAATGGCCAGGCTAGGTGAACCGTGCCACTGCTGGTACATCTGGGTCGGGGTCTTTGGCCATGAGTGGTCACCGTAGACGTAGAGGACTAAACTAAACGAAGCAAACGCCGCGCATGACTCGTCCGTTTCACGCCCTCTCTGGCCTCCAGTGGCCGCGAGCATCACGCAGCTTCTCTGGGAGTGTGGGACGGAGTTAGCGCACTGTAGAGCTGCTCGGCCAACTCTGATGTTTCAAGGACAGGTGGCCATCTGGTAGTTTTGGCCGTGTTCAGTCTGCAGTCTGCACCCCCCACCACACACACATACGCACACGCACACACACACGCACACACGCACACACGCACACAACCACTTTGGGACTACATAGTGTTTTCTGATGCCAGTAAAACAGCCCCGGTGTTTGGCCATAGCTGTGCAACTGCCGGCCTGACTCTACTCTAAGTTCCTGTTGGTCCCGATCCGGACCAGACCGGACCGGACCGGACCAGACCAGACCGGACCGGACCGGACCAGACCAGACCTAGGCTCAATGTGAATAGCACACACAAAATGGAAATGCAAATCCGGACGGGTTAGTAGTCAGGACATTCGACTCTGTATCAAAGTGATGTACACCTTCCAGATGAGGGGTGTCGCATTGGTGATTATAAGGTGATATCTTTACTGGTCCACAGTGTGTGTGTGTGTGTGTGTGAGTGTGTGTGTGTGTGTGTGTGTGTGTGTGTGTGAGTGAGTGTGTGTGTGTGTGTGTGTGTGCCTGCTCAGCCCTGGTGCTCCAGGCTAACTGAGCTGTTGTTGCGTCCAGTGTCCCCTCGTCCGTGTGTGTGTGTGTGTGTGTGTGTGTGTGTGTGTGTGTGTGTGTGTGTGTGTGTGTCTCCCCTCACCAGCTGGTGCTCCAGGCTGACGGAGCTGTTGTTGCGGCCGGCGTCCGCTCGTCCGTCCATGGCGGAGGGCAGTGCCAGGGGCAGCGAGTGGCGGTTGGAGAGCTCCCGGGAGGCCGCCGCCCCTGCCCCCGCCCCTCGCTCCGCCCGCGCCTCGCCCGCACTCTGAGCCTGGGCGCTGGGCGCCTTGGGCACGGGCCGGGCGTTCCAGTCCGCCATGCCGCCGCGGTTGGGCGGGGCGGGGGGCAGTTTGTCCAGGGTGAGGTCTCCTCCCGGGGTGCAGGGCAGCGGGCGCCTCTGTAGACGGGCGTCGGGGCCGCCGGTGGGTGGGGGCCGGTCGGGGGGCGGGGGTGGGGGGAGGTCACGCAGGGCGGGGGGCAGAGGCAAGGGTTTGTCTTTATGATGAGCGCCCGCCTACAGGAAACAGCAGAGAGATTACGACAGTCAGTCACTCGTGTGTTAAATCACACACAACTACAGTTACTCACTCATGTGTCAATCACACACAACTACAGTTACTCATGTGTCAATCACACACAACTACAGTCAGTCACTCGTGTGTTAAATCACACACAACTACAGAACACTCATGTGTCAATCACACACAACTACAGTTACTCATGTGTCAATCACACACAACTACAGTTACTCACTCATGTGTCAATCACACACAACTACAGTCAGTCACTCAAGTGTCAATCACACACAACTACAGAACACTCACGTGTCAATCACACACAACTACAGATTCTCGGACACATCTATCCTTCCAGATAAGGAGACATCTTAAATCATTTTTTGGGGTATTTTGAACCCCTAATTTGTCCCGGAATAAACAAAAACACAAACACAATCACAGACACAAACACAAACACAAACAAAACCACAAAACAGCCTGAAGTGAGTCTGGAGCATCAGTGCCATCCATGTGCGTCATACATTCCAGATAAGGAGACATCTTCAATATTTTTTGAACCCCTTATTTGTCCCGGAAACAAACATAAACAAACATAAACATAAACACAAACAGCCTGAAGTGAGTCTGGAGCATCAGTGCCACCCGTGTGACATACGTGCTCTTGGGACATCGGGCCCCCCTGGAGGGCAGCGAGGGCAGCGAGGGCAGGGGCCCCGGCCCCCGGAGGAGAGAGGGCACCTGCCTTGGATGTGGCTCCTGGGCTGGAGGCTCCCGGAGGGATGGGGGCGCGGTGCTGCAGGAGGTCCAGCCGGGGGGGCACCGGGGGCAGGGAGGCCTGGGGGGACATGGAGAGCGGAGAGGGGGGGCGCTCCGCCTGAAAACACACACACAGAAACGGACACACACACACACACACACGGATAAGTCTGTAAGCATACTCACACACATAAACACAAATTCAAATCAGAGAAACGAAAATACGCCATGTCTCTACAAGAACGCACACACACACACACACACACACGCACGCACACACACACACACACACACACACTCAGCAACAGGGACAGGAGGAATTCTGCACCAGGGAAGAGGCTGTAGCCTCTCCAGCAGATGAAAGGAGAAGTGCATCTGATTGGAAGACTCAGTACATTCATACATTTATGAGT
>NC_137915.1:2716683-2724183 GCF_963457725.1 Sprattus sprattus
CAAAAACGGGAAGAAGAAACCTAACTCTGACGAACTCACACACACACACACACACGTCAACCGTTAACAAACTGGCCCACACAATACATGACTGGCAGTCAACCCACTCATCCAGAGTACAGAACACAGAGCTTCCCCCTGTGAGTCTCTCCCTTGGCTAAGGCCATGTAAACCACACACACACACACACACACACACACACACTCTAAGGCCATGTAAACCACACACACACACACACACACACACACACACACACACACACACACACACACACACACACACACACACACACACACACACACACACACTCTAAGGCCATGTAAACAACACTGTGAGCCCAACCCTGTCATTACAGCGCTCAATCCCCTCTCTTCCTCTTCACTCCGTAAAGAAGTCACGCACGAGCAGAGGACTCATGTGCGTGGGACTCCACCACAGCAGAGGGCTGGCAGAGGAAGCGCACACACACACACACACACACACACACACACACACACAGGCCATGATTAGGCACAGCACTGTCAACACCGCCACACACAGGGCTACAGTCTCTATTCAAGACCTTTAACTACATCACTATCTACCTCTTCAAGACTCCTCAGTCCTCTATGTACTCACTGACAACATCCTCTCACACACACACACACACACACACACACACACACACACACACACACACACACACACAGGCCATGATTAGGCACAGCACTGACAACAATCCTCACACACAAGGTCACAGTCTCTTTTCACTACCTTCCTCTGCATCAATATCTACCTATAGACTCCTGGAGACTTCCGGCTGGGCAATGTAAGAGGGCGCTCGCTCACGCTTTGGGATCGCTTCCACATATTTCACCATTTACGTGCACCACTTGGACGTTTAGCCTATTTGACCGTATTCATTATTTAAAAAGTAAAATCAAGACTCCTCAGGCCTGTATATACTCACCTACTATACTATACCTGCTCCGCCATCTTGTCCTGTGAGGAGCTACTCACACACACACACACACACACACACACACACACACACACACACACACACACACACACACACACACACACACACACACACACACACACACACACACACACACAGGCTGTGTACTGACAGACTGGCCTAGATGAAAGTCCTTGATAAGAACTAAATGCAAAAGCATCACCATATGGAAACATTGGAATATTTTTTCCACAGACTTCCAAAAGAGGCATTGAAACTGTACTGTGGGGCAGTTAACTAGTCCTTCTCCACGTCCTGTACTGTGGGGCAGTTAACTAGTCCTTCTCCACGTCCTGTACTGTGGGGCAGTTAACCACTCCTTCTCCACGTCCTGTACTGTGGGGCAGTTAACTACTCCTCCTCCACGTCCTGTACTGTGGGGCAGTTAACTACTCCTTCTCCACGTCCTGTACTGTGGGGCAGTTAACTACACTCCTAGCACCAGCTGCACTCTTGCCTCCACTGCACACACACAACTGAGCTGCACTACTGAGAGTGTGTGTGTGTGTGTGAGACAGTGTACTACCGCCTCCACAGAGCTGCACTACTGCCTCCAAGAACACAAGAGAGCTGCACTCCTGCCTCTACAGCACTCACACACTGTTGCCATGGCACCCAATGCACCCCCATCTCCTCCCCACTGCCACACCAGAAGCCTGCTGAGCTGCTCCATCCAATACAGCACAGTTGGGTTGAGTGGGGGGAGGGGGGGGGGGGGGGGATAGAGAGAGAGAGAGGGAGCGAGTGAGAGAGAGAGCAAGAGAGAGAGAGAGAGAGGGACAGAGAGGAAGAGAGAGGGAAGGAAGGAGAGGGAGATAGAGACGGGGAGAGAGAGAGGGAGAGGGAGAGAGAGAGGGAGGGAAGAAGAGGGTGAGAGAGAGAGAGAGAGGGAAGGAGAGGGAGAGAGAGATAGAGAGAGAGGGAGAGACAGCGGGAGAGGGAGAGAGGGAGGGAAGAAGAGGGTGAGAGAGAGAGAGAGAGGGAAGGAGAGGGAGAGAGAGAGAGAGAGACAGAAGGAGAGGGAGAGAGAGAGAGGGAGGGAAGGATAGGGTGAGAGAGAGAGAGAGAGAGAGAGAGAGAGAGAGAGAGGGAGAGAGAGGGAGGGAAGGAGAGAGGGGGAGAGAGAGAGAGAGAGGGAAGGATAGGGTGAGAGAGAGAGAGAGAGAGAGAGAGAGAGAGGGAGAGAGAGGGGGAGAGGGAGGGAGGGAAGGAGAGAGGGGGAGAGAGAGAGAGAGAGGGAAGGATAGGGTGAGAGAGAGGGAGAGAGGAAAAGAGAGGGAGGGAGGGACGGGGATAGAGAGATAGGGAGAGGGAGAGAGAGAAGGTCGTTAAAGGGTAAGTAATGTTAGCATTAGCCTCTCAGCAGGACTGCCTAAATGAGCACCCGCTGTAATGACTGCACCAAGCACTCACGCTAATGATGTAGCCCCACGCCACCAAATGTGCATCCCTTTAATGCCAGTCCTGATGGCATAGATAAACGAGTGTGCGCGCGCGTGTGTGTGTGTGTGTGTGTGTTTATGCGTGTGTGTGTGTGTGTGTCATCACAGAAGTAAACTAATTTCTAAAGATGCAAATGATGCTAGAGCTGAGATCCTGCTTCAGCATCACTGGTACCCACATACCCATCACCTGCTCCAGCATCACTGGTACCCACATACCCATCACCTGCTCCAGCATCACTGATACCTAAACCCATCACCTGCTCCAGCATCACTGGTACCCACATACCCATCACCTGCTCCAGCATCACTGGTACCCACATACCCATCACCTGCTCCAGCATCACTGATACCTAAACCCATCACCTGCTGCTTCATCACTGATACCCAAACCCATCACACGATCACTGGTACCCAAACCCATCACCTGCTGCAGAATCTCTGATACCCAAACCCATCTACTGCTGCAGCATCTCTGATACCCAAACCCATCTCCTGCATCAGCATCAATGATACCCAAACCCATCTTCTTCTTCAGCATCACTGGTACCCAAACCCATCTCCTCATGCAGCATCACTGGTACCCACATACCCAAACCCATCTCCTACTGTAAGGTTCTCTATAAATGTGTGTGAAAAAAGGATAGAGAATCAGGTATGCAGATTGGCTCGAGGAATAAAATGAATCCACCCGGCATGAGGTAGATTTGGTCCTGGAGACTTCAAAAAGCAGCGGGGGAGATAGCCTGCCAGAGTGCAGCCAGCGGAGCCTTTTAATCAGCTGTAGAGAACAGTGAACAACTGACACTCCGCTCTCGAAAGCCAGCGGAATAAAATAAATTAAACTCGGAGTTCTAAACCAGGAAAGGCATGAATGAGAAACAAGACCAAAAAAAAATAAGGCCTGGAGTCGCTGCGAGTGTGAGTGCGAGTGTGAGTGAGAGTGTGTGTGTGTGTGTATGTGTGTGTGTATGTGTGTGTGTGAGACTGAATGTGTGTGTGTGTGTGCAAGTCTGCTTCAGGGTTCACACGTTTCATACTCAACAGACATGGGCGGAGACAGAAGCAGGAAGAGACACGCACATAAAGAGTGTGTGTGTGTGTGTGTGTGTGTGTGTGTGTGTGTGTGTGTGTGTGTGTCTCTTCCTCTTGCTCCTTCAGTTCTCTAAAACTAATTTCATTTCTGCCACATGATGACTTCACTGAAGGACAGATAAGTTAGAGCCCGCTGCCAAAGTCCTTTAAATAGCTCCAACCCTTCCCAGGACTTTGACTTGAGGAATCCTTCACTGACCAACAGCAGCAGCACTCCTAGCCCCATCTTCTGTGAGAGTGTGTGTGTGTTATTAACGTGATCACTCCTAGCATCATCATCTGTGTGTGTGTGTGATAAACGAGATCAATCCTAGCATCATCATCTGTGTGTGTGTGTGATAAACGAGATCACTCCTAGCCCCATCATCTGTGTGTGTGTGTGATAAACGAGATCACTCCTAGCCCCATCTTCTGTGAGAGTGTGTGTGTGTGTTATTAACGTGATCACTCCTAGCCCCATCATCTGTGAGAGTGTGTGTGTGTTATTAACGTGATCACTCCTTGCGCCATCATTTGTGAGAGTGTGTGGAGTGTTTGATTAACGCGATCAATCCTAGCATCCTCATCTGTGAGAGTGTGTGGAGTGTTTGATTAACGCGATCAATCCTAGCATCCTCATCTGTGAGAGTGTGTGGAGTGTTTGATTAACGCGATCAATCCTAGCATCCTCATCTGTGAGAGTGTGTGGAGTGTTTGATTAACGCGATCAATCCTAGCATCCTCATCTGTGAGAGTGTGTGGAGTGTTTGATTAACGCGATCAATCCTAGCATCCTCATCTGTGAGAGTGTGTGGAGTGTTTGATTAACGAGATCAATCCTAGCATCCTCATCTGTGAGAGTGTGTGATTAGCGATATCACTCCTAGCAACATCATCTGTGTGAGTGTGTGTGTGTGTGATTAACGAGATCAATACTAGCACCATCATCTGTGTGAGTGTGTGTGTGTGTTTTTGTGTGTGTGTGTGTGAGTGTGAGTGTGTGTGTGTGTGTGTGTGTGTGTGTGTGTGTGTGTGTGTTTTTGTGTGTGTGTTTTTGTGTGTGTGTGTGTGTGTGTGTGAGAGGGGAGCCCCACCTGGAAGAGCCTGGTGAAGATGTCGAACTCAAAGACGGAGATGTAGTCGTTGCAGGTCAGGTCGATGGTGGACTTGAGGGCCATGGCCTCCAGGCCTGAGCTGATGGGGTGGAACTCATGAAGCGCCTGCCGGAAGCCCTTCCATGGCACAATGGTCCTGCTCACGTGTGCATACACACACACACAGACACACACAGACACACACACACACACACACACACACACACACACACACACAGGGGGGACACACACAGTCACAAAGAGACACAAAGATGGATAGAAAACCACATAGGGACACACACACACACACACACTCATTTTTAATATTTGGGTTACCAGTAGAAAATATGTCTGTACTCATTCTAAAAAAGACAGAGGTGAAGGAGCTGGGAGTCACACTTCACGTTCACTACAGATAGCCTACATTCCTAATTCTGGCCCAGTGTTGAGATAACCTACATTCACACACACACACACACACACACACACACACACACACACACACACACACACACACACACACAAGCTAGGTTTCACATTGAGGGCACAGAAGTGGATAACGGGTACAGTGTGCAGAGCGTCTAGTTTACTAAAACACACACACACACACACACTCATTCAGATCAAGAATCACACAGAGAATGAGCATCTAGTTTACGAACACAGACACACACACATTCAGATCAAGAATCTAACAGAGAATGAGCGTCTAGTTTACTAAAACACACACACACACACATTCAGTAAAATCACACAGAGAATGAGTGTCTAGTTTACTAAAACACACACACACATTCAGATCAAAAATCACACAGAGAATGAGCATTGGGAAGCCAGTTTATAGGGCTTGGTTACAGCACTGTTAAAAAGGAACTGATTCCTTTTGGAGGTATTTTAAAGTAACACTTTGCAACAATTTGACACTTTTTGAGGTATGCTTTTGTAGGCACCTAGTTTTGGGATCATCCTCAAATTCATTTTGATAGCATATGGTCATGTGAAGGACAGATAAACACCTGTGTCTTTCCCAATAGCTATCGTGACTATACACTATGTAGTTTTGTGTTTCCTGGCTGGACGCTACCACACACAGCATGACATTGCCAGCTATACTGCCAAAAGACACCAGTTAGTGTTCTATCAGTGTCAACTGGGCTGTTTGTGGTGTTTTCAAGGTTTTTGCATGCTTTGGTAGTTAGCGTGCTAGTTTTGGAACAGAACTCCTTATTGCTGCTTTAAGTTTCAGACCCATGGGGGGGATGAATTTGGGGCGCAGCTCGAAAGTAGGATGAAGCCAAGTCAGTGGTGTGGTCCTGGAGGAGGGACAGGGGTGTGGAAACACACCACTCTCTCTCACACACACACACACACACACACACACACACACACATACACACACACACTTGTCTCCGAAGGACCTTCTCCAACACATCTCTATGTACACAGCCTTAAGAGAGGCTGAATGTGAGTACACCCACACACACCACTCTCTCTCTCTCACACACACACACACACACACGAACACACACACACACACACACACACACACTCACACGCACGCACACACACACACACACACACACACACACACTCACACGCACGCACACACACACACACTCACTTGTCTCCAAAGGACCTTCTCCAACACATCTCTCTATGTACACAGCCTTAAGAGAGGCTGAATGTGAGTACACCCACACACACACCACTCTCTCTCACACACACACACACACACACACACACACTCACTTGTCTCCGAAGGACCTTCTCCAGAACTCGGCGGCGTCGGCCTTGGTGATGCGGAAGTTGTCTCCCTGGAAGAGTCCGTTGGGGAAGATGGCCTTGAGCTCCGCCAGCATGTGACTGAAGATCAGGGACAGCTTGGTCAGGTTCCGCCTGAGGAGAAGCAGAGGGGAAGGACATGTTAATAACACACACCATCACACACACCATCACACACCATCACACACCAACACACACCAACACACACCAACACACACACACACACACCATCACACACCATCACACACCATCACACACCAACACACACCAACACACACCAACACACACACACACCATCACACACCAACACACACCATCACACACCATCACATAACACACATCATCTCACACACCATCACACATCATCACACACCAATACACACACCATCACATAACACACATCATCACACACACCATCACACACCAACACACACCAACACACACCAACACACACACCATCACATAACACACATCATCACACACACCATCACAAATCATCACACACCAATACACACCAACACACACACCATCACACAGCAACACACACCATCACACACCAACACACCATCACACACAAACACACCATCACACACAAACACACCATCACACACACCAACGCACACAGAGCTCCAATAAGGGCCAATTCAGTGTCTCACACACACAGTCCACCTGCTCAAGGCTTCCTTCACACCTTAACCCCCCCTTTCCTTGGTTTGCTGTAGAATGTCACCAAAACATCCAAACCCATCAGACGTGGATGCTGGCGCGCGCGCACACACACACACACACACACACACACACAAGGCTGATGTAGTCAATGACAGAGGGAGATGGAAGGAGCCTCTGAGACTGACCATCATGAAATCACTGGGTTCTAAACACAGGAGACTGGGTTCTGAACGACAGGACACTTGGTTCTGAACGACAGGAGACTGGGTTCTAAACGTTTGTACTGAATGTTTGTTTAGCGGCACTCCGTACTCTTGAACCTCTCAGAGACTGACCTTCAGGACACCAGGACAGAACACCGGGTTCTAAACGTTACTACAAAATGTTAGTTAAGTGGCACTCTGTATTCTTCTAATTCTCATCTAAACTCTCCTATCTT
>NC_137915.1:2726683-2751683 GCF_963457725.1 Sprattus sprattus
AGCCTGTGTGTACACGCATGTTTTCCTGCCATCTCTGAGCAGGCCAAGAGAAACTGGTGATCCGTCACAAAAGGCCCTCTGTCTGTGTCTGTGAGTGCAAGTGCAAGTGCAAGTGTGTGTGTGTGTGTGTGTGTGTACGCGTGCAGGCACAGCTCCAGCATAAGAGCTGTGGCAGCAGAAATGCTTGGATCTTTTCCTACCCAACACACACTGTGTACGCCTTTACCTTAACACACAGACCACCCACTCCTCACACACACACACACACACACACACACACACACACACACACACACACACACACACACACACACACACACACACACACACACACACACACACACACACACACACACACACACACACACACACACACACACGAGGGCTACTTGGTGTGTGTTTGGTCCCTGAGTAAACAGCATCTCTGAACAGGTCTGCTGGGCTGTGGGTGTTTGTTTAGCCTGCGAGCTGATGCAGCGTGCAGACTATGAATGAGCCATCCCTCCCTCCATTCCTTCCTCCCTCCAAGTCTCTCTCTCTCTCTCTCTCTCTCTCCCTCCCTCCCTCCCTCCCTCCCTCCAAGTCTCTCTATCTCTCTCTCTCTCTCTCCCTCCCTCCAAGTCTCTCTCTCTCCCTCCTTCCCTCCCTTCCTCCCTCCCTCCAAGTCTCTCTCTCTCCCTCCCTCCCTCCCTTCCTCCCTCCAAGTCTCTCTCTCTCCCTCCCTCCCTCCAAGTCTCTCTCTCCCTCCCTCCAAGTCTCTGTCTCTCTCTCTCTCTCTCTATCTCCCTCCCTCCCTCCGTCTGTCTAAGTCTATTTCTCTCTCTCTCTCTCTCTTCAAAATCGCACTCTCACTCTCTCCAAGTCTCTCTCTCTCTCTGTGAATGATCCTGATGTGTGTGTGTCTGTGAATTATCCTGATGTGTGTGTGTCTGTGAATGATCCTGACATGTGTGTGTGTCTGTGAATGATCCTGATCTGTGTGTGTGTGTGTGTGTGAATGATCCTGATCTGTGTGTCTGTTTGAATGATCCTGATGTGTGTGTGTGTGTGTGTGTGTGTGTGTGTGTGTGTGTGTGTGTGTCTGTGAATGTTCCTGGTGTGTGTGTGTGTGTGTGAACGATCCTGATGTGTGTGTGTGTGTCTGTGAATGATCCTGATATGTGTATGTCTCTGTGAATGATCCTGATGTGTGTGTGTGTGTGTGTGTGTGTGTGTGTGTGTGTCTGTGAATGATCCTGATCTGTGTGTGTGTGTGTTTGTGTGTCTGTGAATGATCCTGACGTGTGTGTGTGTGTGTGTGTCTGTGAATGATTCTGACGTGTGTGTGTGTGTGTGTGTGTGTGTGTGTCTGTGAATGATCCTGATGTGTGTGTCTCTTTCCTCTCTATTAGTCTCATACAGGAGATGGGGGGTATGTGTGTGTGGGTGTGTAGTGTTGGTAAAAAGGAGAGTGGGGAGGGGGAGGTCATCCAGCTGCACCTCGACTCAATGGACTCACTCTTCAGCTGCTTGGACACACACACACACACACACACACACACACACACCAACACACACACAAACACACACGCACACACACACCCCTGCAAGTTCTCCTTTTCCTTCCAAGTGGGGAGAGAGGCACGTGAGTGGGCGTCTCCTTAGGCTCAGTCCCCACCGTGGAGGAAGAAAAACAAGTTGGTGTACAACTGCAGAGAGAAGGAGTGTGTGTTTGTGTGTGTGTGTGTGTGTGTGTGTGTGTGTGTGTGTGTGTGTGTGTGTACAACTGCAGAGAGAAGGAGTGTGTCTTTGTGTGTGTGTGTGTGTGTGTGTCTGTGTGTGTACAACTGCAGAGAGAAGGAGTGTGTGTCTGTGTGTCTGTGTGTGTGTGTGTGTGTGTGTGTGTGTGTACAACTGCAGAGAGAAGGAGTGTGTGTGTGTGTGTGTGTGTGTGTGTGTGTGTGTGTGTGTGTACAACTGCAGAGAGAAGGAGTGTGTGTCTGTGTGTTTGTGTGTGTGTGTGTGTGTGTGTGTGTGTGTGTGTGTGTGTGTGTGTGTGTGTGTGCGTACAACTGCAGAGAGAAGGAGTGTGTGTCTGTGTGTACAACTGCAGAGAGAAGGAGTGTGTGTCTGTGTGTGTGTGTACAACTGCAGAGAGAAGGAGTGTGTGTCTGTGTGTGTGTCTGTGTGTGTGTGTGTACACAACTGCAGTGAGAAGGAGTTGGCCGCTGTCTGCAGGGGTTTGGCTAACCCTACAGCATTGAAGGTGGGGTCTGTGTGTGTGTGTGTGTGTGTGTGTGTGTGTGTGTGTGTGTGTGTGGGGTGGGGTGGGGGGGGCTTCCTTTTTTGGGCGCAAGCGCACATACATGGACAATTTCTATTACCGCCCCCGATGGCTGGCTGGCTGGCCTCTCCTTGTTGTTGCCATGACAACAGGCAGAGCACTCCCTTGCCCCCCGCCCCCCTGCTGATGACCTTTGCCCAACAGCTGGCTCTTCCCTTCCTGTTTCCTGTTTGCACTGAAGAAAAAGCCAAGAGCAAGAGAGAGAGAGAGAAGAGAGGAGAGAGAGAGAGAGAGGGGGGGGGGGGGAGAGAGAGAGAGAGAGAGGGGGGGAAGGAGAGAGAGAGAGAGAGAGAGAGAGAGAGGGGGGGGAAGGAGAGAGAGAGAGAGAGAGAGAGCTAAAATAGTGACATTGATGAAGACCTTCAGAGAGGAGGACGAGTGAATCAGGATTCTCTGGTGATCTTTTGGCTCATGCCATATTAGAATCCATGTTTTACTCCTGCACCAGCGGAACTACTGTTCCACACACACCATCCCCAACAACACACCAACATCACACCACACTTTCCCCACCACACCATCACCATCCCCAACATCAATACCCCCACCATCACCAACATCAATACCCCCACCATCACCAACATCAATACCCCCACCATCACACCACCATCACACCACACTTTCCCCACCACACCAACACCATCGTCACCATCACCTTCTCCACCAAACCCCACCATCATCACCATCACCATCCACACCACCATCATCACCATCACCACACAATAACGACCCACACCATCACCACCACCACCACCACCACCACCCCACCCCCATCCACACCATCACCATACTATCGCCACACCATCCCCACCCACACCATCACCATCCAAACCAGCATCACAACACACCATCCCCACCACACCATCACCATCCCGATCAACACCATCCCCGTCTATGCCATGCTGCTCTACTGATATTTCCATGTCCACCGCGAACACATATTCAGCCACAGTGCCCACATCTCTTCAGCATCACACACTCCATCCACCCAACGTCTCTGACCAGAATCACCTCCCCAACACCACCACCACCACCACACCCTCTTGTTCCGCCGAACCACCAAACATGTCTGGCTCAGGGAGTCCCCGTAGGCTCTCACACCCTCCAGCCCTAAACATCTCCATTTCATCTCCCCTCCCACATTTCAGCTCCACCCCTCTCCCTCTCGTCCACATATCTCTCTTTCCCTTCCTCTGTTGCACCCCCCCCCCCCCCCACACACACACACACACTACTCTTTCCCCTGCTCTGTTGCTTCCTGTTCTTTCTGTGAAGTGTCCTCTCCCAAACCTCAGATCACGCTCACCCTACCCTAACCCCCCCCCCCCCCCACACACACACACACAACAGTGAATCACTGAATATCCTCTCTCTCAAGCCCCCCCCCTCCACCCCCTCTCTCTCTCTCAGGTTGTGGGAACCCCACAGCGGTGACTCAGCACCACCATGCCAATTACCGGCTCCACCCTCTTCCCCACCGGCTCCACCCTCCTCCCCCCTCTTCCCCACCGGCTCCACCCTCCTCCCCCCTCTTCCCCATGGGTTCCAGCCTCTAGCCGTGTGTGGGCTGACCCAGCATCTTCCAGCCTGCAGCACTTCCTGTGTCTAGACCCAGGACCCGAGGAGGCTCAGGCGGCCGGAGTCCTGCTTACATGTGGCAGACCATCAGTATGGATCTGTGCTCTGTTTAAGCGCTTAGGTCCGTTCACACTCAGTTTGAATGGGCACCGTGATTAAGCTCTATGATGCAGTCAGACAGTATGGATGTGAGCTGTGATTAAGCTCTATGGTGCAGTCAGACAGTATGGATGTGAGCCGTGATTAAGCTCTATGGTGCAGTCAGACAGTATGGATGTGAGCCGTGATTAAGCTCTATGGTGCAGTCAATCAGACAGTATGGATGTGAGCCGTGATTAAGCATGTGCGTCGGATGAAAATTCTGGGTAGGTCCTTTCCTCGCAGTCATCACTTTGTAAATTGAATTTGCCGGAACTGGCTTTACACCGGATCTCTGTCAGGAAACAGCAGTGACAGCAGATGCACGCACACACACACACACACGCACACACACACACAGTGCCTTCTCTGCAGACTCATGTTACACAGACCAGTCTTTGCCAGGCGTGCTGGAATGATGAGCGTTTAGTTTCTCTGGTGCCCTGCTGTCCTTCACGAGCCTGTGCAGAAGCCTGTGTGTGTGTGTGTGTGTGTGTGTGTGTGTGTGTGTGTGTATGTGCGTTTAGGTTCTCTGGTGCCCTGCTGTCTTTCATAAGCCTGTGCAGAAGCGGTCGGCTGGCATCTAGCGCTTTAGCACTCTGCACTCTGCACAGCTTTCCTATGGGGCCAAGCAGCCATTCAATCAACACCATTTTGGCCAGCTATGTGGATTCGGACCTCAAAAGCAAAACAGCTACCTTCCCTTCGAATTATCTCATTAGGGGACCCTTGCCATCATGCTGCTTTAAGTCTATCAGAGCTTTGGGGGAAAGTGGTATAAAATTAAGCAATATAGCACGAGTGGGAGTGGGGTAACAAAAAATAGTTCCATTGTCAACGTCTTGGTTTGGAATTTTAAGAATTTTAATCATCAACGCGAATATTTCATCGCGGAGTGATTTATTATTAGCTGTGAAACAGCTAAATTACGTGATAGAACCCAATTGTTTTATAATGAAACATATAAATCATTAGGGAACATGGTGTTGGTCAGCAGAGAGGGTCACAAGAGCGGCTGCTGTGGTGAACCTAGTCGTCACGGAAACGAAAGGGCAGTCCAGTGGCATGCTCTCAAATGGCCCAATGGAACCTGGGACCACTGCTTGAAGGGCAGCTAACCACTGCACACACACCCCCACACACACACAACCAATATACCTGAGCATAAGGGGGGCAAACTATTAATGAACTACTGACATGAATCTTTAGCAATAGTGGCCGAATACAGAACCAACAGTCACTTCATTTATATACAGTGCCACTTGAAAGTATGTGAACCCCTTGAGGACTTAAGCGTTTTCTGTTGTTTTACCATGATTTTTCATTTTTTTATCACCAATTTTCCATAGATGAAATGTCAGGTTTATGTTTATCATTTGCATGTACTTGTTTAGAGGAAATTGTTTGAGTAGCCGAAAAACTACATGAAACATGGAATTAGTCCATTTCAAAAGTAAGTGAACCCCCAGCTGAATTGATAAAGTCAAGCAGGTAACAGATTCAGTGAAACTTATTTGGGTGAATAATTAGTCAATTGAGCAAACCGATCATCTGAGACATCCTTAGGGAAAGGTTTGGGCCATACAGATTAAAAGAGAGAGGAAACCAACCAAACTACTGTAGTGCCAAGGTGTACCCACACAGATCAACAATGCCGAGAGGAAACGAGATATCCGAGAACATCAGGAAGAAGGTACTGACAGCCCATCAGTCTTGGGAAAGCTATAAGACCATCTCCAAAAGATTCCAGCTCCATCCATCCATCCAAGACAAATAATTTTGAAATGGAGGGTATTCAACATGACCGCATCTCTGCCTAGAAGTGGACGCCCATCAAGACCATCACCAAGAAGCACCAGAAGAAGAATAAATCAGGTAAAAGTCAACCCACACATCACCTCTAAAGAGTTTCGGACCTCTCTGGCAGCATCTGGGGTAAATGTACATGGGTCTACAATCAGACGAAAATTGTTGGTTTTGATTGTGACAAAATAATTCTATCTCGGACTCATCTGTTTAAAGAAGGGACTTCCAGAAGGCCTTTGGTTTATCCAAGTGCTCTCGGGCAAAGTTGAAACGGGCAGTTTTGTTCTTTCTTGAGAGCAGAGGCTTCCTTCTAGCAACCCGATCATGAATGTCATGTCTATTCAATTTTCGTCTGATTGTAGACCCATGTACATTTACCCCAGATGCTGCAAGAGAGGTCTGAAACTCTTTAGAGGTGATGTGTGGGTTGACTTTTACCTGATTTATTCTTCTTCTGGTGCTTCTTGGTGATGGTCTTGATGGGCGTCCACTTCTAGGCAGAGATGCGGTCATGTTGAATGCCCTCCATTTCTAAATTATTTGTCTTGGATGGATGGATGGAGCTGGAATCTTTTGGAGATGGTCTTATAGCTTTCCCAAGACTGATGGGCTGTCAGAACCTTCTTTCTGATGTTCTCGGATATCTCGTTTCCTTTCGGCATTGTTGATCTGTGTGGGTACACCTTGGCACTACAGTAGTTTGGTTGGTTTCCTCCCTCTTTTAATCTGTGTTGCCCAAACCTTTCCCTAAGGATGTCTCAGATGATCGGTTTGCTCAATTGACTAATTAAGCACCCAAATAAGTTTCACTGAATCTGTTACCTGCTTGACTTTACAAATTCAGCTGGGGGTTCACTTACTTTTGAAATGGACTAATTCCATGTTTCATGTAGTCTTTTGGCTACTCAAACAATTCCCTCTAAAAAAAGTACATGCAAATGATAAACATAAACCTGACATTCCTTCTATGGAAAATTGGTGATGAAAAAAATGAAAAATCATGGTAAAACAACAGAAAACTCCTAAGTGGTCAAGGGGTTCACATACTTTAAAGTGGCACTGTATATAAAAAAAAAAAAGTGGCAAGTGGAAACAAATGTGAGTGTCAGCTTGTTGTGCATGTTTAAAAAGGGGAAGTGAGACAGGGGTGTGCAGAGGGACTCACTAGACCTCACACTCATGAGACAGCCCTGTGGTGTAAGGGGTGTGTAGACCTCACACTCGTGATACAGCCCTGTGGTGTGAGGGGTGTGCAGAGGGACTCACTAGACCTCACACTCGTGATACAGCCCTGTGGTGTGAGGGGTGTAGACCTCACACTCGTGATACAGCCCTGTGGTGCGAGGGGTGTAGACCTCACACTCGTGAGACAGCCCTGTGGTGTAAGGGGTGTAGACCTCACACTCGTGATACAGCCCTGTGGTGTAAGGGGTGTGCAGAGGGACTCACTAGACCTCACACTCGTGATACAGCCCTGTGGTGTAAGGGGTGTAGACCTCACACTCGTGATACAGCCCTGTGGTGTGAGGGGTGTAGACCTCACACTCGTGATACAGCCCTGTGGTGTAAGGGGGGTGTGTAGACCTCACACTCATGAGACAGCCCTGTGGTGTGAGGGGTGTAGACCTCACACTCGTGATACAGCCCTGTGGTGCGAGGGGTGTGTAGAGGGACTCACTAGACCTCACACTCGTGATACAGCCCTGTGGTGTGAGGGGTGTAGACCTCACACTCGTGATACAGCCCTGTGGTGCGAGGGGTGTGTAGAGGGACTCACTAGACCTCACACTCGTGAGACAGCCCTGTGGTGTGAGGGGTGTAGACCTCACACTCGTGATACAGCCCTGTGGTGTAAGGGGGGTGTGTAGACCTCACACTCGTGAGACAGCCCTGTGGTGTGAGGGGGGTGTGTAGACCTCACACTCGTGATACAGCCCTGTGGTGCGAGGGGTGTGTAGACCTCACACTCGTGATACAGCCCTGTGGTGTGAAGGGGGTGTGTAGACCTCACACTCGTGATACAGCCCTGTGGTGTGAGGGGTGTGCAGAGGGACTCACTAGACCTCACACTCGTGAGACAGCCCTGCGGTGTGAGGGGTGTAGACCTCACACTCGTGATACAGCCCTGTGGTGTAAGGGGGGTGTGTAGACCTCACACTCATGAGACAGCCCTGTGGTGTGAGGGGTGTAGACCTCACACTCGTGATACAGCCCTGTGGTGCGAGGGGTGTGTAGAGGGACTCACTAGACCTCACACTCGTGAGACAGCCCTGTGGTGTGAGGGGTGTAGACCTCACACTCGTGATACAGCCCTGTGGTGCGAGGGGTGTGTAGAGGGACTCACTAGACCTCACACTCGTGAGACAGCCCTGTGGTGTGAGGGGTGTAGACCTCACACTCGTGATACAGCCCTGTGGTGTAAGGGGGGTGTGTAGACCTCACACTCGTGAGACAGCCCTGTGGTGTGAGGGGGGTGTGTAGACCTCACACTCGTGATACAGCCCTGTGGTGCGAGGGGTGTGTAGACCTCACACTCGTGATACAGCCCTGTGGTGTGAAGGGGGTGTGTAGACCTCACACTCGTGATACAGCCCTGTGGTGTAAGGGGTGTGTAGAGGGACTCGTGAGACAGCCCTGTGGTGTGAGGGGTATGCAGATGGAGTTCAAGAGTCAAAAGAGTCAAATGACCAACATTGCATTTATAAATGTTATTGAATTGAATTCTATCTTTCTAAGCCGAGGACCGAATGGACCCTGCTGGCCCACATGACACAGAACCAACCAGACCACAGCCTTAAGCGCAGCATCTACCAAGGAAAACTTATTTTTTTTTCAAATTCAGTAATTGAGCAATGCCTTGGTACAGTGATCTTTTGGCTGATGTGGTGTCGCTGGTTAAATGCTAGCTGGGTCCACAGTCCACAAAGGCGTAACAGCATGATTTTCATTCGTGTCCACTCCTTTGACTGACACTTGTGATGGCCAATCAGTGTGGAACTGCCGGATTCCAACGACAACATCTGTTGCCAGCTTCCTGATGCAGTCTATGCAATTCTTGAGGACCAGCCCTAGGTGAGCTGCATTGTGGGATAGCAGCGGCTTGCAGGTGAGCAATGGCAGCGGGCTGAAGGCTAGCGGTGTGTGTTTGTGTGTGTGTGTGTGTGGGTGGAAGGGCCTCTGAGACACCGCAACCAGGCAAGAGTCTGAGCATCTAGCCCCAACACTGGAATAATTACTCAGGATTTCGAGTTCACCTCACCAAACCAAGCCAAGGGTTTGTGTGTGTGTGTGTGTGTGTGTGTGTGTGTGTGTGTGTGTGTGTGTTGGAGCATTCTGTTAGCGTGCTGTAGATAAATCGGTGGTTGCGCTGGTTGAGAGCACCATGGTAACGGGCTGTGATGCACTGGACGGTGAAATTCAAGCCGAAATGGAAACCTCTGCAATGGTCAGTGCATTTCCATTCACAGTGCGTGCTTACACAAACAAACACACACAGACAGACACAGACACACACACACACACACACAGACAAACCCAGCCAACATCACTATCAATCTAAAGATGATTATCCCACTGGACTGAACATATATTAAATGATATTTAAATATATCTTTTCCACACCATTTTCAGTATCTTTAGATTCTTGGTTTACCTCAGTTGAAATGGTAATGTTGGCCTCCTCAATTACATGTATTGACCGGCCTGTGTGACACATGGGGTTTTGTAGTCATCCACATACACTGATAATGGTATGGATACGATATGTATTCACATAAAATATTAACACACACACACACACACACACACACACACACACACACACACACACACACCATTTTCAGTATGGACGACTACCAAAGCGAATATGTCACACAGGCAGGGACTGCACGGCCGCACATCTGTAATAAGCCACGTCTGCGTCACGAGGGCCTAATCCTGTGCATCAGGCTCGCTGACATCCACCTTATCGCTCGCCGCATTTCCCTACCGCCACACACACACACACACACACACACACACACACACACACACACACACACACACACACACACACACACACACACACACACACACACACACACACACACACACACACAATGAGACACAGTCATGCACACAAACACACGTGCATACAGGGAGACTAAAGCTCACACACACGCACACACAGACCTTTCCCAATGCAGATAAGACAGACAGATAGGCAAAGCCAGCCGCTGTGCTGCCTGCAGGGATATGCAGCTGGGCTGGTACACACACACACACACACACACACACACACACACACACACACACACACACACACACACAGCAGCTGGGCTGGGCTGTACGCTGGGCACTAATGGGGAATGTGATGTCATCTTAGGCAGCCACATTTAGCACCTGGCACAATGGGCTCTGTGCAGAGAGCTCTGTGGAAGAGGAAGAGCAGGGACGGAGAATGCAGCCGGCAGGCCGATGGAGAGTGTGTGTGTGTGTGTGTGTGTGTGTGTCTGTGTGTGTGTGTGTGTCTGTGTGTGTGTGTGTGTCTGTGTGTGTGTGTCTGTGTGTGTGTGTGTGTCTGTGTGTGTGTGTCTGTGTGTGTGTGTGTGTCTGTGTGTGTGTGTCTGTGTGTGTGTGTCTGTGTGTGTGTGTCTGTGTGTGTGTGTCTGTGTGTGTGTGTCTGTGTGTGTGTGTCTGTGTGTGTGTGTGTGTGTGTGTGTGTGTGTGTGTGTGTGTGTGTGTCTGTGTGTGTGTGTGTGTGTGTGTGTGTGTGTGTGTGTGTGTGTGTGTGTGTGTGTGTGTGTGTGTGTGTGTGTGTGTGTGTGTGTGTGTGTGTGTGCTGCTTGTGTGAAGGCCGATGGAGCGGAGCGGGGTGGGTGGGGGCACTAGCATGACTTGGCTAAAAGCGTCTGCGGAGCGCACGCACCAGGCAGCAACCGGACACCGCCTCCCCGCACAGAAGCCGTGCAGAAAAGGGAAGTGATCAACCTCTCACTTCCATGCAGACATTTAGAACATCCCCGACGTCCGTGTGGCAAGAGCAGTGTGCAGCAGACAAGGCCAGCGAGGGGCTGGTCCATTTCAGTAGAGCAGTGAGCAGCAGACAAGGCCAGCGAGGTGCTGGTCCATTTCAGTAGAGCAGTGAGCAGCAGACAAGGCCAGCGAGGGGCTGGTCCATTTCAGTAGAGCAGTGAGCAGCAGACAAGGCCAGCGAGGGGCTGGTCCATTTCAGTAGAGCAGTGAGCAGCAGACAAGGCCAGCAAGGGGCTGGTCCATTTCAGTAGAGCAGCGCACAGCGTGCTATACCACGCCGACCAACATCAGATCAGTCACTCATGACTCGCTGGAGAGAAGGGAGAGGAGAGAGGGGAGGAGGAGAGGAGAGAGAGGAGAGGAGAAGAGGAGAGGAGAGAGGGGAGACCGGAGAGAGAGGAAAGAGGAGAGGAGAGGAGGAGAGGAGAGGAGGGGAGAGGAGAGAGGAGGGGAGAGGAGGAGAGAGAGGAGAGGAGAGAGAGGAGAGGAGAGAAAAAGAGAGGACAGGAGAGAGAGGAGAGGACAGGACAGGAGAGGAGAGGAGAAGAGAGGACAGGAGAGAGGAGGGGAGAGGAGAGGAGGAGAGAGAGGAGAGAGGAGAGGAAAAGAGAGGACAGGAGAGGAGAGGAGAAGAGAGGACAAGAGAGAGGAGGGGAGAGGAGAGGAGGAGAGAGAGGAGAGGAGAGGAGAAAGGAAGAGTCCACTAGACACCCAACATGCACTGAAACTCCACTAGAGAGTTCACCAAATGAAGCTGAGCTCAACCGGCCAGGCCGAGTAGCAATCTGTTGAATATCCAGTTTTAAAATAGATAAATAGTAAACAGATCAATAAGTCCAGCCCAGGTGACCAAAAGAAGCATTGACAACTCTACAAGCAACCATATGGAGCGTTCCATTTAAACTAAGAAGTCTAAATCAAGTTCCCAGTTGGGAATTTCAACTGGAACGGCCCCTGGAGTTAGGACGAACCTCATCAATCCCAACCTCAGAATCCAAGAATCCAAGATGGCTGCTCTGTGCATCAACAAAAGTGAAAGCTTTAGATGTACAGCACTTCTGCCTCCTCCTACTTGTGCCTCATTAAAGCAGTCACACACACTGTCTATCTTCCATCAGTGGAAATGTTTGATGTTTGTACGCGCAAAATGTAGCGTAATGTGTCGTGTCATCATCAACTGGAATAGCTGACAATGTCAATAATGGTGTGTGTGTGTGTGTGTGTGTGTGTGTGCAATAATGGTTGCGTTTCCAACTTGTTTTACTGGAAACGCAGTGAACTCTGGCGTGGCGTCAACCCCAGCTCCAACTACCAGGGTAAAAGGAACAGCAGCATTAAACAACCACATCCATGTTGAGCTCATAGGCCAGGCTTGCTTCTCTTGAACACAGCAACAGCCATCAGGTCATGCCCCTAACCCAACCCAACCCAACCCAACCCAACCCAACCCAACCCAACCCAACCCAACCTAACCTAACCTAACCTAACCTAACCTAACCTAACCTAACCTAACCTAACCTAACCTAACCTAACCTAACCTAACCCACAGCGTTCACGCGGAGGGCCATGGTGTTCTAGTTTTACGACAGACAGCTTTAGGTGTAAAGGCGAGCTGTTTCTTTTCATCCTCCTTCCGGTCCTCAGGGGCTTTGCAGTTCTAGAAGTGCTGCACAATAAATCTAAGTGCAATCGCAACGCCAGCTGTGCGATTACATGACCGCAAAAGGGTGCAATTTAATTACATAAAAACTCTGTGTGTGTGTGTGTGTGTGTGTGTGTGTGTGTGAGAGAGAGTGTGTGTGTGTGTGTGACCAATCAGTCTCTGTTTAGGCTGTGAAGTGTGCAGTGAATGGCCACGTGACTATAGTGTGCAGACCAGCGGGCTTACTCAGATTTAAATCATCATCAAAGAAAGTCAGGGTTGAGAAAGGGTATAGGATTGCCTAAATTGCTGTTAAACGGTACTACGACGTGATTAAGAACTCACCTTAACTGGAGTTTTTGCACATTTGCACCGTTGATGAAGTTAGGTTCTACTCCCTAGGTTAAATGTACGAATGTAATGCTATGGTAACCTCATTCTAACACTCATTTCAGCTGAAACCCCTGAAGTCAGGGTTAAATAGAATATTTTTACATCAAGTGGTAGGATATGTATTCATAGTCGTCATGTAATGCTGAGTATAGCTTAGGCGTGTAACCGACTCTTATAATAGCCTATTCATGTCTTCACAGCGAGCAGAAAAAAGAAAAGAGAAAAAAAGCAGAACTGAAACCTGGGGGAGGGCCACCTCTTGCTACAGTTCCACAGGCAAAAGGGTGAAGTCAGTTCTCACCCTTCATGTACAGGGTAATATCATATCATGGGTTTGGATTACCCAGTTTAAAAAACATGTGGTTCACATGCCTCTTATGCACAGTTGAAGGGGATACTATAGAGCTGCTGAAGCAAGTAGACTCATGATACCATTTGTTTGTTATATCGCATCGGACACAATATTTGCAATATGACTTTCACCACATCGTGCTCCCCCAATTTCAATCTTTATTACTTTAGTCTGAATACCGTACGGGAACAACCTCCCAGATATGGACCATCTCTGGACACAATCGAAATATGTCTTTTGTCAGAGAATCACGTTCCACTTCAATTAGGCCTAAGCTCGAGACTAAGTTTAATTCCCCGTCACGGAAACGACCTGTGAGGTTCTGCATTGGGGGGCATCTTTGGCCGACGTTAAACCAAACAGAAAGCTTAACTGCGAGTGGTCGAGTCTCACAGATCCTCATTTAGCTGTCAAACGAACTCTGACTGGAAATAGTGGTCGAGTCTCGCACTAATACTCATTTAGCTGTCAAAAGAAACTCTGACTGAAGAGAGTGGTCGAGTCTCACACTAATACTCATTTAGCTGTCAGAACAACTCTGAGTGGTTTGGGCCTGTGAGAATCAGGAACAGGAAGCTTGTGCGTTAGCAGGAAGTGAGGCGCGTAACTGCGTTGACAAACTCTCGATGCCGGGATGCTTACGATGGTAACCCGCACCTCCCGCCCACTCATGACCAAGTACCAAGTCTCATGAAGCAACACACACACACACACACACACACACACACACAGGCATGACCAAGTACCAAGTCTCATGAAGCAACTGTTTCCGCAAACTCCACAACGCAGTGTTGTTCGACTGACATGACGAAAAATTCACACATACACACATACACACGGCGACAAACACACACACACACACACACACACACACACACACACACACGCACACCCACACACACAAACACCACGGGCAGACACAGGCACTAGCCAGTATAACCAAATGTGATTTATATAGCCTCGGAAATTTGAATATTTCTATTTAAATGTGTCATGGGCAAAGTGTCCACCACTTCCTCATTCGGCTGGCTATTTGCATCGAGAGCTAGTGAGAGACAGACACACACACGACAGGCACCGCATCCTGAGAGCCCAGCGGGTGCAGACATGATGTGTGTGTGTGTGTGTGTGTGTGTGTGTGTGTGTGTGTGTGTACTGCATATCTAATCTCCACGCGCTGAGCAGGAGTGGGCAGCAGTGCTCAGTGCTTTAACACGGGTCAGCCACATTACATTTGCATCCTTATGGGCACAGGTAGCTACCTATCGTTCCCTGGGTGTCCGCGTGAACCACACCTGAACTTTACCTGAACTGTAACTGCCACAAAATGCTAGACAAAAACGGTCACATGGACCGCCACCCGACTTGTTCATATGACAAAATCACGGGTTGACGGTGCTGTTTCCATAGAAAGGGAACACTTCTGCTTTCATCTACCACGCACAACCTCAAAGAACAAATGATGTTTCTATACAGTAGATTACGAAAACCCAAAGAAGCCTCCATCTGTAACAACAATAGTTATCCTAGTTTCCTAGTTTCATGGACTTTCAAGGACCACTGGATTATTTATGATTTTTTTTTATACCACCTCAGATATAAAAAAAAAATCCTAAATAATCAAGTGGTCCTTTTATACGATACCATGAGCATAGAGGGGAACTTTTAATACTGTTATTGTAATACCTCACTTAGCTACGTATTCATTGTGTAAGTTACTTTTGGATAAAATCACCTTCTAAACACAAGAACTTCTACTACAGATGTCTGAGCAACAGAGTGAGACGGCGCCCGCCACAGGAGGTTGCCATGACGTTCCTCTCCTGTACCGTAACTAGGGCAGACTGGCGCTCGAGCAGACAGGTGCGCAGCCACAAGAGTCACATGGGCACCAACCGCTGGCTGCTCACACGCTCTTTCCCCTCCGTGCCAGCTTCATGCCAGCTCAGTGCACAGCGCTTCGCTGCACCGTCCTTCCTGAGATCAGAAACAGCACGGGCACACACACACGGGTGACACGCTGAACAGGTGCTTTAAAGTGCAGGCAGGCTGAGCCACAATGCCAACAGGTAAGACCCCTACACAGGTGCTGCCAGTTGGAAACAGGCAGGCAAAACAAACAGCACGGTGCAGCTGTCAAACGCACCCCGGATTCGCTTAACAGTCACACTAGCAGCTAAGCAGCAGTCCACAGCCACTCTCAAAAGAGATAATATTAGGGTTGAACGTTTTGGGAAAATAATCGAATTGCGATTTTTTTCCCCCCCCAAAATATTGCGATTGCGATTCGATATGCGATTTAAAAAAAATGTTATCCTCTTTTTTTCTCCAACAAAACGTACTGAATGATTTAAATATTAAATACATTTAGTGGGAAATATTCTTTCCCACATTTTACATTTGTATTTAACTGCTCATTACATAAACAAATCGGTGAAAATCGCGTCTCATCATATCGCGATTAAACCGCAAATGCAATTAATCGTTCAGCCCTAGATAATATCAGTATTTAGCAATTGCACTACTATCCAAAACTATTTCCCAGCTAGGCTAGTGCCAAAAGCCTTTTAGCCACTGAGGCAGTATCAGCAGCTATTCAGCAGCTATTCAGCAGCTATTCAGCAGCTATTCAGCAGCTATTCAGCAGCTATTCAGCAGCTATTCAGCAGCTATTCAGCAGCTATTCAGCAGCTATTCAGCAGCTATTCAGCAGCTATTCAGCAGCTATTCAGCAGCTATTCAGCAGCTATTCAGCAGCTATTCAGCAGCTATTCAGCAGCTATTCAGCAGCTATTCAGCAGCTATTCAGCAGCTATTCAGCAGCTATTCAGCAGCTACGCGTGTGTCCACAGCTATTCAGAAATTAAGTTGGGGTCCACAGCTAATCAGCAAGCAAGTTGGGATCCACAGCTATCTATTCAGCTTGTGTCTGTGGCTTTTGAGCAGATAAGGAATTGAGGAACTGTGCTAGTGTCCATAGCTCTTTGGCAACTTCTCTGAGCTGAGGTTCTGCTCCGGGTTTCTTCCTGTTAAAAGGGACTTGCCCCGTCACCCAGTCTTGCCCCAGTCACCCCTTATTGCCCCAGTCACCCAGTCTTGCCCCCGTCACCTTAGCCCTTGCCCCCGTCACCCAGTCTTGCCCCCGTCACCTTAGCCCTTGCCCCCGTCACCCAGTCTTGCCCCCGTCACCCAGTCTTGCCCCCGTCACCTTGGGCATTGTGCCTTAAGCGTTTGCCAAACCTGCCTTTTCTGTGCCACCAGTTGGGCATTGTGCCTAATGCGTTTGCCAAACCTGCCTTTTCTGTGCCACCAGTTGGGCATTGTGCCTTAAGCGTTTGCCAAACCTGCCTTTTCTGTGCCACCAGTTGGGTATTGTGCCTAATGCGTTTGCCAAACCTGCCTTTTCTGTGCCACCAGTTGGGCATTGTGCCTAATGCGTTTGCCAAAGGTCAGGGGTCAAATGTCAAAGGTATTGGGCTCACCTGGGCTGCGAGTTCTCCTCGTACATGCGCTCTTTCCCCTCCTTGAAGAGGCTAATGGTCTGTTTGGTCTTCTTGGTCAGGTTCTCCATGAAGACACGGAAGTACTCGTTGTCTCCCAGCGTCTCCATCTTGCCCTCGTAGCGAGACAGGATCGTGCGGAGGTGCTGGTAGGTGTCCGGCAGCAGGTCCAGGATGTAGGGGGGGCTGTTCTTCAGCGCCAGCTTGGGGTTCTGACACAGACGTACCACCTGAAAAAAGAGGCGCGCACACACACACACACACACACACACACACACACACACACACACACACACACACACACACACACACACACACAGCCAACATATTGAGCATTATTTCAGTATTGCACAATGGACATTATGCGTTCATTTGAAAAGTCAGCCTGAAGGAAATAAAGAATGGAGGAGATTTAACCAAAACAGGGTGGGTTCTGACCCGATAATGCCTTTACTATTCCTGTGCTGACTCCAAAAAGCACTTACTGTGCACACTCTGGCTCCGATATGAAGACATAGCAGCTCTCATTGTGACACATTTTGGCTTCACTTCTATGCAACTGAAGAGCATTATAGCATGCTCTCCAGGGTTTTGCATGTATATGCATTATACCATGCTCTCCATGTTTCTTAGATAGATAGATAGATAGATAGATGGACACTTTATTAATCCCGAGGGGAAATTTAGGTCACCCAGGGGCTTATACACTTATGCAATTGTGCAACACACAGACATACATAAATCACATACACACAGTCTTTAGTGGCGATTCATTTCTATGCAACTGAAGAGTGTTATACTATAATGTGCATTTTTTTTTAGTCTGCCATGGCGATTCCGGTCGTGGTAAATGTTCTGTGTCAAATGTTATAGCCTCGACTGTGACAGGGCATTGGCTTGATGTGACCTGTGACCATCTTCGGTCAGTGCTGACAACTTGGAAACTACATGACTGATTTTTTCAGAGCCTGCAACCTGACGAAACCATCCACCCATATGACTAATGTTCACTCTTGGCGGGTCGTAAAGTGAATTGAAAGTGACTCTATTGCAGAGGTGGTGTAGACACACACACACTCTGCATTTGAACCATCCAGGGTAGTGACACACACACACACAGCACCCAAAATGAGGGAGAGTGATGCATGCTGGGACAGTAATGGCGGCTGGTTGAGAGTGTGAGAAAACAGTGTAGAGATCTGTGGTTCTGTGTGTGTCTCGTTTTATTTTAAGCTGCCCAAACGCAGCGGAAATGAGTCGTGAGCAGAATAGCCTTGGCCTGAAATACGCAGGTTACCTGGCACCACAGTAAACAACTCCGCAAGTGTGCAAGCATGAAGATCGCTTTCAAACACACATTTTATTCACTCAATATTCAAATAAGCCTTCAATTTCTGATTAAAATGTTATGTTTGGTTGTAAAGGTTATTTCACAAAAAATGTCAAATGTTGACAGTAAGCACATCAGTTAAAAAATGAATTCAAGAAAAACAATAAACTTAAGCAATAAGCCTAATTATTATAATTAGCCTATCGTCATTTCCCTATGCAGCAGTTTGTCAGTTGTCTATCAACCATATAAGGGTGAGAAATAATTTGCCTATCAGTAATTTTCCCTTCATGCATGCAGTTAGTGGTTAAATCATCCATATATGGCGGAGTATTAAGTATGCAATGATTTCATCTTTAGCCTGACTTGAGGAAGTCCGTTCATATTTCCCTGCCCTTAAGAGTGCTGCAGTGGCTATTGTTTAGGATGCGACAAACCAGCACTGTTGACTGCAGCTGCTGTGTGTGTGTGTGTGTGCGCACACTTCTCTCATTTCTGAGGCTAGTCCAGCAAATTTCTCTCTTCAATGGCGGTATGTGTGTGTGTGTGTGTATACATGTGTGTCTGTGTGTGTGTGTGTGTGTGTGTGTGTGCACGTCTCTCATTTCTGAGGATAGTCCAGCAAATTTCTCTCTTCAATGGCCGTATGTGTGTGTGTGTGTACATGTTTGTCTGTGTGTGTGTGTGTGTGTGTGTGTGTGTGTGTGTGTGTGTGTGTGTGCTTGTGAGTGAGTGTCTTCAGTTTAAAGGAAAGTAAAGATGGGACGAGGTCCATGACATACAAGCACCAGTCTCCTCCCTACATGGCCTGTCCTGTGTGTGTTTGCATTTGACCTAGTGAAGAGGGGGTGTCATAATAAAAGTCATATATATATATTTGTATGCACAGCCAACACCCTTCCACTCTTCCCAAAACAGCTCTCGCATGCAGCCTGCCAAACTCATGATAAGAGGCCGGTGCAGAGGCGCTCTGGGAGTTATCAGTGTGCCTGCACACATGAGTGTGCCCGCGCACACACATTCACACACACACACATGAGTGTGTGCGCGCACAGTCACACATACATGAGTGTGTGTGCGCGCAGTCACACATACATCCCTGCCCTTTAGAAAAAAAGTGTCACACTAACGAACAGTCACACTAACACACTGCTCCTACCGCACAGAAACGCACAAACAAACCAACGCGCGTGTTAAGTGTACAGGAATACACTCAGTCATGTCATTAGCCTACACGTAGACGTGCCCACACGCAGACGTGCACACACACAGATACACACACACAGACCTTTTCTGTTTAAGATTGCCATGACTACAGACACAGCTGTTCTGTTTAAGATGGCCTGTGACTACAGACACAGCTGTTCTGTTTAAGATGGCCTGTGACTACAGACACAGCTGTCCTGTTTAAGATGGCCTGTGAGTACAGACACAGCTGTCCTGTTTAAGATTGCCTGTGACTACAGACACAGCTGTCCTGTTTAAGATGGCCTGTGACTACAGACACAGCTGTCCTGTTTAAGATTGCCATGACTACAGACACAGCTGTCCTGTTTAAGATTGCCTGTGACTACAGACACAGCTGTTCTGTTTAAGATGGCCTGTGAGTACAGACACAGCTGTCCTGTTTAAGATGGCCTGTGACTACAGACAGGAGTTGTTCTGCTTAAACCAGTCGGTACTGAGGTCGGTTCTGATTATCTGCTGGACCAGGGCTCCAGAGGCGGGTCTGTGGTGGAGTCTGGTGCTTGCCAGAAGGAGACCTGTGGACTGCCTCGGGCCAGCAGGGTTCAGACTCCTGCTGTGGTTCTTCATTCATCCAGCCTGTAATTTAACCCTGCTATTTAAAAGGTGGACTAAAAATGAGTGACATCTTAACTCTTTGCGCTGTCAAGATGCCACTGTTTACTCTAGCTCCGAGAGAGAGAGAGAGGAGAGAAAGAGAAAGAGAGCGAGAGAAAGAGAAAGAAAGAGAGAAAGAGAAAACGAGAAAGAGAGAGAGAGAGAGAGAGAGAGAGATTGGGGTGGGAGAGGAGAGGAAGCATAGCTGGAGATTTTGACATTTTAGGTATTTTCGGAATCTCGAGGGGAAACCTCTTCAGACTAGCTCACCAGAATTCCAAGACGCTGGGGGATACAGACTTGATGAAATAACGCAAGTCAAAAATGTGAGGCTACAAAAAGGTCATGGTTGAGAAAAAAAAAAGATCAATCTACCATACTGTATGTAATATAAGTAACGTTTACTTATTTATCTATCTGTGTCTGTTTACAAGTATTTGTAACCCCCCCCCCCCTCCCCCCTCTCCTTTCTTTCCTACTGTGAGGCGCATTGTGTTACCTTTGTGTACGAAATGCGCCGTACAAATAAAGTTTGATTTGATTTGATACTGGGCTGTTTATTCTTATAAAAGCAGCAATATTCAGACACTTTCTAATACACTCACAAAACTCCAAGTGCAGTTAACATGCGCGTGTCTCTATGAGTTGATAATTAGGCCCCGCTCTATGAAGCATATGCAACATCTGTATTCCATGAGTGCTTTAATCTCTGTGCAGCAGCCAGGGCAGGCTCTCACACACACACACACACACACACACACACACACACACACACACACACTGCAGCAGCCAGAGCCTGACTCTCTGGGGATGCAGAGGGACATCGGGGTCGGCTCAATCCTCTCCTCTCCTCTGGCTGCTCTCAGAACGCTGCAGAAGGCTTCAGATGCGATGAGCAGAACCCCCCTCTCTTGTGCAAACTCTTGCAGACACACACACACACACACACACACACACACACACACACACACACACACACACACACACACACACACACACAGCCTTTCCCCCATGACTATGTGCTAACTAACACATCTAAGCGGTTGTGCGAGAAAAAAACAGAAGCAGAACAAGCTTAGCAGTTACTTCTGCGTGTGCGTGTGTGTGTGTGTGTGTGTGTGTGTGCGCAAGAGTTTGCAGTTACTTCTGCTTTAATTTGACTACGCATTTCCTGAGACCCTACTCCCTGACGCTGGGGGAAGCTCTGTAACAGAGGTTTGCTCAAGAACGGACAAAGCATTATCTTAAAATGTAAAAGTGGTACGTGAGGTTGAAAGTAAGCAGTATCAGTGAAAAAGCATTGGTCCTTAACGACTCAGACATAGCTGTCTTCACTGCGTTGCAAGTTGTGTAGTGTGAATCGCACAGGAAGTGAGTTCGACCACTTTTTTCTCCTGAATACTGCTTTGGGCTGAGGTTGACTTCATGTCAAACGGCCAGAACTAATCACAGGCCTGTATTCCTCTGACACTACTTTAATGTCCAACCACAGGTTTCCCTGGTATATTAGTGGTGTATGATCACTTACACACTGACGTGGTAAGACCTTAATAAACAGGCACACGAATGGCCCTCTAACAAGCCACCTGTGATAACTTTCTTCCCGTGTCACATTAGTCCCACAAGTATTAAGTTGTCAAATACACATACAATAATTAATGATAAGGTGCACCATTTGATGGCAAGTCTAACTTTAACTGAATTGTAAACACAGAACGGAAACAGTAACTACACAATGTTGATCACTGGAGATGTATGCGTTTGCTTTTGGCATCGTTTGTTAACGTTACAGTGTGGTACAAATCCTTTTGTACATTAATGTTAATCTGACATTTCTTGAAGAGTGATTTTCTGATTATGAGTAGTCATAGTTTCCCATTTAACATTCTCTTGTTGTGGGTTTAGCATTTTAATCTTCAAATCACGAGTGGGAGGCCTTGACCATTTAAATTCAATGTGCCTTTTTTCTTCAAGGCAGCTAATGTCAGTTAGCTTGCTAGCGAGCTGGCTAATAAACCTGGCTAGTTTGCTAGCTACGGTCAAACAAAAGCCTCAGAACTACCAAGTGAATGAATATCGGCGCTAATAAGTTTCTGAATGATAAAGAGGGGCCACTGTCATTACCGTAGATATATCCCCGATGCTACATAATCATTACTTTTCCTATAAGCTAACGGACTGAGCGTTGCCAGCTTGTCAGTTAACGTTACCTTACGAGCTAGCAATCCAGCTAATTTTCTCCATCCTGACATAATGCATTCACTCAAGTGCTCAAAGAACAAGGCCATACGGCTAGGCTAGCTAGCAGGAATGTGAAAACGATGCTACTTAGCAAGCAAGCAAGCTAACTAGGTAACAGGACCAATTAAGTTGGCCTTCAGGTTACGTTTACTTCTAAGTAGCTTATTGCTTCACGTAGTCTACCTTGTCCATTAGTTTCCAGCATTTTTCAACCGTTTTCTTGTCCACGGCCCCTGGTTGGTGATGGGAGTGGTGGAGGTGATGGTGGGGCTGGAAAGCGTCCTTCATCATACCGATAAGTCCCCCTCCTTTCTTCAGATTTCCTGCCATATTACGGCTCCACAATAGTCGGCCAGAGCGACTGCTGGGGCAGAGGGCCTCCCTCCTCCCGCAGTCAGAGCAACAGTTCCGCTCAACACCCCCCGCCCGGTGAGGACAGCGCCCGAATCAATGTCGAGCGAGGGTCCGTCGGGGGGAGAAAGGAGGTCTATAGAGGCTAGGCTCCCATTAAATCCCTGGGTTAGCCTATAACGTTATTTAGTGACACTGACGCCGCTTGTGGAATGCAAGCAACCCACTCGAAGAAAATAAACCACAAGACACCCTCGGCGACCCGATGTTTTCAACGATTTCTAGATTTCCTGAGGGAAGTCGGTTTTCCAGCAAAAGCGGACGTCTTCACCCGACAGCCCTGTATTGGCTAATTATTTTCCTGCAGCTCTGGCTCCTCGTCTCGTCGTGTTCTTCGGACGGGAAGTTGTATGTAAGCCTGCGCGGCTGCAGAGCTATTGCAGGCGACCCAACAGCAAAGTGAAGTAAGAATAGCCACTGACGCTGGTAAACCAAATCTACTGTTTTCTCGCTGGACAAACAGAGCACATTTGTTAACACAAGCAGAGGGGAAATAAGTAAATAAATAAATTAGGGGAAATAAACACCGCCTTCTATCTCCCCCTCCCGTGAACACGGCCCGTGCTCTTCCTGTTCGTCCCCTTCCGTTGCTAAACCCGCCTAGCCCTGTCTACGGTCAGAAACACCCACTCACAGCGCCCTCCTCCAACCACGCCCTCGCGGCCCCTTCGGATGTGAGACCAGGGACTAAATGACAAGGACTGGTCCTAAGGTGGGCGTACTAAATTGGCTTACAATGAAAACCTTAATGCCAGACCTACTGCCATAAGAACCAAGCGCAACAATAAGATTTAATATGCCTGGAAATGCAAATGGAAATGCAATATGTAGGCCTACTAATAGGCATACATGACAAAGACTAGGGTTACCTACATAAGCCTGCTTTTTTAACCACCTAGATCATTTAACATTTAAATTTAAATAGATCTTAATGTATGTCTTTCTTGACCGTTCACTGCATTTTAAGCCTTCCATCAAAGACGTCTATGCCATTTTTGCCGATTCTTTCACCGCAGCAGAGACGTTCCATGTTTTATTATAGGGGAGTGGTAGGCTACTTTACACCACCCTATCCCATTCATTCAGAGCGTCTCTTGTCTCCATAACAACGTTCAGTGCTAGGCAATGATGCAAACCTTTAGCAAGACAACAGTGACATGGAGCTCTCCCATTGTAGTGTACAGCTTTCAGTGTCAGGCGAGAAAGCTTGCTCGAGGCGCGATTGGTTGCCTTCATAGTGGCGTAACCGAGTTGACTACTTCCTCTGTGCTGGACCTTCAGTAGTTTACCAGTATGCCACCAAAAAAGAAGTCGAAAGAGAAGAAGAAAAAGAAACAGAACGATGAAGGTGTATTAACATTTTATTCATTTGTTTTACTATATATGATAGGCTACTTGAAAATGACTTTACAAGCAGTAGGCTACACAAAGAACTAAATAATGAAAACAATTTATGCTTGGTCTTGTAGGTCTAGTTTTTTTTTCTCTTATAAGAACACTGTCTAAGTTAAACTATAATGCATCTCTTTAGGTAATGAACACGAGGAGAAATACAGGCGGAGCCTTCTGGATGTGGCCATTCTTAAGGAACATCTTGGTAAGACATCCTCACTGCATGCCATTGTTCCTCTATTAGCTGTTCCTTAGTGTTCTGAGGCCACAGTTTTACTCCGTGTAATTACATTGTTCTATCTTGTGATACTGAACTATTAACATCTTCCTCTGTGGAGTATTCATCAGTAATATTCAGAATAAGTAGTACTAATTCATAATTAACGCTTCCCCAGCGGTTATTAATTCATTAATCTTATCTTATTTTATTTGTATTTGTTGTCAATGTTATGTTTGATAAATATGTAAATGCTTTTTTTGAGGTTGTATAGCCTTTTTCATTATTGGGTGCATTTACATTTTAATGTTCGTGAATGTACACCGTCCCTCTTTATCAAATAAACAAATAGATTGAATTGATTGATTGGTTGATGTATTGATTGATATTTGTTATTGTGCAGCCCTGAGGACAGACGTGGCTCTACATGCTAAGTCCTCCAGGGAAGAACTGAGGAAACAGCTGGGGGAGCTGGAGAGTGATCTCTCCCAGGAGAGAAGCAACAAGAGGGACATCACAGCAGGTAACACACACACACACACACAGACAGGCACAAACACACACACACACACCCACACACACACACACGTGCACGCATGCAGGCCTGCACACACACAGCACTCTCAAGCAAATGCACACACACACACACACACACACAGACACACACACACACACACACACACACATACACACACTTGAGGCACTGTTGTAGCACATGAACACACAAACACACACACACACACACACACACACACACACACACACACACACATACACACACTTGCAGCACTCTCAAGCACATGCACACACAAACACACACAC
>NC_137915.1:2756683-2759183 GCF_963457725.1 Sprattus sprattus
AAGCTGTCTCATCTGATAGACTCGAACTACAATGAGCAGAAACAACAATGCCAAGATGTCTCATCAATGAGCAGAAACAACAATGCCAAGGTGTCTCATCTGATAGACTCGAACTACAATGAGTAGAAACAACAATGCCAAGATGTCTCATCTGATAGACTTAAACGACAATGAGCAGAAATAACAATGGACAACAGTTCCCTAGTCGATACCTGCATAAAGCAGAGCACAACAACAACACCAACACCACCAACACCAACACCACCAGCACCACAAGGTGCTGTGTGCCTCAGAAGGTACAGGTGCCAACAAATCAATCTGGTTACTGCTACTACAGGTCACACATGTGATGCATCTTCATCAACACAATGGTTGTATTACTAGGGATTCTGCTTGTTGTGGTGCATATTAATGCAGGCACTTAGAGCAGTGAGTGCACTGGTGGGAGTTGGCATTTGTGATTCATGGCTAAGTGATTTGACAAGAGAGGCAGCTGACAGGGTTGTCTGGTGCTATGACGAACCTGTCCATAACACAGCCAGTGCAGGGCTACTTCAGAGCGTACTTCAGCATTTCCCAGGGGCTTTGCAGGGGAACTGACTGTGAATTAGCTTTAGATGTTTAAATACAGAAAAACAAACCCTTTATACAGCAATCTACTCATCCCATGCAGGCACATAACCTTGAGAAAACAACCACTACAGGAAATAATGAAAAATAAAATCAGTATCAACAGGTGCCAGCATGTCTTCTGCCAGTTTCTCCATCATGGCTGCGTACTCAGAAGTCTTTCAGATTTCCTAGGCTCTTTAAAATATCCCTGAGTAACCTTTTATTGTGAGAAATGTTCCAGACGCACTTATCCAGCCAATGAAACAGCACAGCACAGTGCTAAAAGCATGGGAATGAAATAAAAGCTGTCCACCACAGACTTCAAAAAGAAAGAACAGCACAAATCCTCTTTGGACAGAAGAAGAGATCAGCACCGAACACACTGAACACACTCTCCGTGAATTTGAGTTGAAATCAAAAAAGAAAGGAAGGTGGTCAACATGGAGACAGAATATGACAAAGATCTGGTCAAGATCTATTTAAAAAAAAATAAAACATTTTGATGACACCTGTGCTATATGGGCATTTAAAAATACATTTTTCAGGGCGGGGGCTGTGGCATAAGCGGCAGTAGCCCTATACCGTAAATGGGTTGGAATACCTATGGGGACCCGGTTCGAGTCCAACTCGCAGTCATTTCCCGATCCCTCTCCTGAATCTTTCTCCAGCTCACTTCCTGTCTCTCTCTACTATCCTGTCCGATTAAAGGCATAAAAGCCCAAAAATAAATCTTTAAAAAAGAAAATATTTTTTTCAAAGAGAGGGTAGCACACAGGAAACAGGCACAACAGAGAGCAAGTACACCTTCATAAGACCTTCGATCACACACTGACAACTGAGCAGATCTTAGTTGGGATTTAAGATAACTATCTATTCGTTTCTCGATTAAAAGGCAGGTGAATAAAGATGTACTATTTGTGTTGAATGAACGTCACCGGCACCAGAATCAAAACCCAGAACCACACTGGGCGCCCTCCACAGCTTTCAGCACCGGCGGCTCATATCCACACAGCCGTGTGTCCCACTGTGCCTCCCCCCACCGAGGTTGACGCACTATGTGTGTGTGTGTGTGTGTGTGTGTGTGTCCCGCTGCCTCTCCCCCCACCGAGGCTAATGCACTGATCATCCTTTGCATCTCTTCAGGTTGAGTCCGTCAGCTTCTCCATGCCAGTGAACACATGGAGGAGGCAGAGAGGCAATGACTCCATGGCTTCAGCTGCTTACTGAACAGAATCATAACCGGAACCAAACTGGGTTTCCTCCAAGGCATCCAGCATCAGCTGCTGCCACCGCAGTTCATCCCCCCTGACTGAGACTAATGCGTCTGCACACGCTGCAGAACCAGCCCCATCTGGTGGAGCAGCTCGTCTCTGGTGGAGCAGCTCGTCTAGGATGGAGCAGCTAGTCTAGGGTGGAGCAGCTAGTCTCTGGTGGAGCAGCTAGTCTCTGGTGGAGCAGCTAGTCTCTGGTGGAGCAGCTAGTCTCTGGTGGAGCAGCCTCTCTCTGGTGGAGCAGCTCGTCTCTGATGGAGCAGCTAGTCTCTGGTGGAGCAGCTCGTCTCTGATGGAGCAGCTAGTCTCTGGTGGAGCAGCTAGTCTCTGGTGGAGCAGCTAGTCTCTGGTGGAGCAGCTAGTCTCTGGTGGAGCAGCCTCTCTCTGGTGGAGCAGCTCGTCTCTGATGGAGCAGCTAGTCTCTGGTGGAGCAGCTAGTCTCTGGTGGAGCAGCTAGTCTCTGGTGGAGCAGCTAGTCTCTGGTGGAGCAGCCTCTCTCTGGTGGAGCAGCTCGTCTCTGATGGAGCAGCTAGTCTCTGGTGGAGCAGCTAGTCTCTGGTGGAGCAGCTAGTCTAGGGTGGAGCAGCTAGTCTCTGGTGGAGCAGCTCGTCTCTGAT
>NC_137915.1:2764183-2769183 GCF_963457725.1 Sprattus sprattus
CCCGCAGGCTTCGTGCTGCGCTCTCATTCAGATAGCCCACGCAGGAGTGGCCGTAGCAAAACGAATAAATCCAGCGGACGCCTGCACTCCTGTGGTCCGACAGCGCTCCGCTGCGCTCAGATAGCGGCCCGAGCCGCCAGGAGGTCCAGTCCCTCCAGCTTCAAACAGCCAGCACTGCAGCAACGATAACAACAACACAATAACGCTCCACTCCACGGCGGCGCCATGTTGGGTTCAGTTTCCAGCTGGGGCAGAGCTTAGAAACATGTTTGTGTGCGTGTGTGTGTTAGTGAGTGAGTGAGTGTGTGTGTGTGTGTGTTTGAGTGAACATGTATCTGTGTGTATGCATGTGTGTGTGTGTGAGAGTGTGTGTTGTTATTCAGGTTCACTGCTATTGGTGGTCTTCTCCCACTCTAAGCTCTCCTCACTGTGTGTGTGTGTGTGTGTGTGTGTGTGTGTGTGTTGTTATTCAGGTTCACTGCTGTTGGTGGTCTTCTCCCACTCTAAGCTCTCCTCGCTGTGTGTGGGGGAGACGCCAGGGTGGCCCGGGGGTCTCTGGACGCGGAGTCCCTGGAACCTCCTGCACTCGGGGCAGATACGGATGTGACTACACCCTCTGGCCACCAGGGCGGCCTCCTGCGCCAGTCTCTGGGAGAAGGGCTCCGGCAGCCCCGTGCCCGCGCACAGCTTGCCGTTGCTCAGGCTGGCGGCGGCCGCCCGTGCCCGCCGCTCGTCCAGGGGCAAGGGTCGCGGCCTCAGCATGCTGGAGCCACGGCGACGCCGGAGCTGCTGGAGGCTGTCTCGACACATGACGATGCCCTGGAGCTCACGCAGCATCTCCTCACACATAGACAGCTGCAGAGAGAGAGAGAGAGAGAGAGAGAGAGAGAGAGAGACAGAGGGAGAGAGGGAGAGAGAGAGAGAGAGACAGGGAGAGAGAGAGACAGAGAGAGAGAGGGAGAGACAGGGAGAGAGAGGGAGAGAGAGAGAGAGAGAGAGAGAGAGAGAGGGAGGAAGAGAGAGAGAGACAGAGGGAGAGAGGGAGAGAGAGAGAGACAGGGAGAGAGAGAGACAGAGAGAGAGAGGGAGAGAGAGACAGGGGGAGAAAGAGAGAGGGAGGGAGAGAGAGAGAGAGGAGGGGGGGCAGAAAGGCAGCAAGGGAGTGCAAGAAAGGGAGAGAGAGAGGAGAGATTGAAAGAGAGGAGATAGAGTGATAGAGAGACAAAGACAAAGGACAGACAAGAAAAAGTAAGAAAGAAATAGAGAGGGCAGAGGGACAGGAAGAGAAAGAGAGAGAGAGAAGAAAAAGGCCAGGAGTCTCACTGATACACTGCAAAATCCATACTGCATGCACTACTTGTCCAGTCCGGACCATATGAAGACTAAAGACTAATGTCACAGCTACGTATGTCTGTCATGCCTACTGACACTAAGCTTTAAACTTCTAGAAGCTTCTCAGTGGAAAACTGGAAAACAGTTTATAGTGCAGCACAACATTACAAACGGTATTCAAAACCACTGCAGTTAAATCAGAATAAGTAAACACCATACCATCAGAGTTATACATTAATTCATTAACTGGGGTTAAAAGGTCAAACCGGAGAGATATTTCTATTTTTCCTGTTTTTCTTTAGTACGACAGTAGGAGGTTGGATTCAAACGACACTACAGAGAAAGCAAGAGGAAAACTAAGGCTCTAAAATCCTGCTAAGGTATTCTCTTCAGAATAATAAAATCCCCCTAAGGTATTCTTTTCAGAATAAAAGCAAGTTGTTTAGAGCAAGTGAATGATAAATTATTACTGAAACACTGAACATTTAACATGTACTCATGTATGCTTTTAAATGTTTTGGTAATCTGAAAAGTAAAAATCACACAAGTTGTATCGTAATATCAGAGTGACCCAGGCCTACAAATCTTGTTTAATAGTTATTTAAGTCCAGCTTGAAACGTGATCCACAGGTGCTCGTGATCAACACCTCCTGCTCGCCTCCTCCATGCCTCCTCTCTACGCCCCCATCCCATCAGTGCTGCCTGGTGACCGGGCTCTGTGTGACGGTTCATTTCAACATAATGACCAATCGAACGACGGTAACACTGGCAACCGTCCAGGGAACAGGGTTTCAACTCTTGGTCTATCTCTGTCTCTCTGTGGCACTACCCTACAGTGACTCGGAGAATAGCTGTACTTTGATTACCCTACAGTAATTTGGAGAATAGCTGTACTGTGACGTTTTCACTCTTCGTCTATCTCGGTCTCTCTGTGGAGTTACTCTACAGTGGATCGGAGAATAGCTGTACTGTGATTACCCTACAGTGACTCGGAGAATAGCTGTACTGTGATTACTCTACAGTGACTCGGAGAATAGCTGTACTGTGATTACCCTACAGCGACTCGAAGAATAGCTGTACTGTGACGCATTACCCTACAGTGAATCGGAGAATAGCTGTACTGTGACGTTTTCACTCTTCGTCTATCTCAGTCTCTCGGTGGAGTTACTCTACAGTGACTCGGAGAATAGCTGCACTGTGATTAACCTATAGTGACTCGGAGAATAGCTGTACTGTGATTACTCTACAGTCACTCGAAGAATAGCTGTACTGTGATTAACCTACAGTGACTCGGAGAATAGCTGTACTGTGATTACCCTACAGTGACTCGGAGAATAGCTGTACTGTGATTAACCTATAGTGACTCGGAGAATAGCTGTACTGTGATTACTCTACAGTGTCTCGGAGAATAGCTGTACTGTGATTAACCTATAGTGACTCGGAGAATAGCTGTACTGTGATTACTCTACAGTGACTCGGAGAATAGCTGCACTGTGACGCATCCCTGCACGCTCGTCCCCTGTACTGTGCCGGTGGCGGAACACTGATATGATTGGTATGCACTGTGCTGCTCTGCTCTGCTCTTTGTGTGTGTGTGTGTGTGTGTGTGTGTGTGTGTGTCTCTCTCTCTCTGCGGACCAGAGTGTGAATTGGCGGGGCTTCACTGCGGCAGGGGAAATCAAAGTGACAGCACGAACTCTGGCGAGTCAGAGAGGGAGCGCGAGTACAAAGAGCACGCCACTAATCACACATCATAGGCAAGAGCAATTAGGGCTGCGGCAGGGAGCTTCTCTGCTGCCCGCTGCCCGCTGCCCGCTGTGATACAGACGAACAGACGCCACAGGCAGGGGGCGCTCTCTCAGGCCATACACGCCCTCTGAATGCAAAACTGGGCGATTTAATGCACACTTGTACACAAGCTCACACACACACACACAGATACAGACACAGACACACACAGATACAAACACAGACACACCCCCAGAGACACACCAACACACACAACCACACACAACCACACACACACACACACACAGATACACACACAAACACACACATAGATACAGACACACACAGACATACACACACAACCACACACACACACACAGATACATACGGATACAGACACAGACACAGACATACACAAACAACCACACACACACACAGATACACAGATGCAGACACACACACAACCATACAAGCACACACATACACAAAACAGGACACAGATAAATGTATAAACGCAGTCACACACTCAAACACAGAAAAGTGAACACATACAAAATCACAGGTGCACTTGTGAACACACACACATCCACATATGTACACACCGATAACAGACATCCAGCTATAGTAATCCCCCGTCCCCCAAATGATCACATTATTTACGGTTTGACTGACACATGCTCAAGGTTTATTTATTAGCAAAAAATCACAGTGTTTTAAAAAGACAATCCTCTTAGAAACATGAGCGATAGGCTATATTTCATAAAAAACAAGACACTGCATGAGTCAAATACATTAGAAATATGCACCATTCATCTCAACATTTAAGCTCCCAATGCTGAAGGGTTCCTGGAGAACGTTTCCTTGGGAAGGTGGAACCCGACTCCAAACATAACAACAACACAAAGACACAAACAACAACACAAACTACCTGTGATGACAGTACAGACAGGCCTTAATGGGCATCAAGAGCAAAGATATGCGAGGTATTCTCTTTGGAGTTTGGAGTTTGGAGTTTGGAGTTTGGAGTTTTTTTTGGAGTTTGGAGTTTGGAGTTTGGAGTTTTTTTTTTTTTGTCTTTGTGCTTTAAGGTTTCTAGGTGTGGCTGGTCAAGGCAGACTTAGGGAGAGGGGTGGGGGCCGGGCGACATATACCTCGCACCCCCATCTCCTCCTCCTCCTCCTCCTCCTCCTCCTCCTCCTCCTCTCACATTCTCCTGTGTCGTTGGGAGCGGAGTCGGGGGCGGGTGTGGGGGAGGGAGAGGGAGCGTGAGCGTGAACGTGAGCGCCCCCCGCTGGGGCAGAGGGACACAAAGCAGACGCAGGTTAGGTAGCCGTGTCTCACCTCAGTGCCCGGCGTGTGCCGGAGGAACCACACAAACTCCAGCACCGCCATGAAGATGGCCACCAGCAGACCACACACCAGCACCACGAAGATCCCACCGATGTTCTCCATACCCAGACCTGCATGGCAGAGAGGGAGAAAGAGAGAGAGAAAGAGAGAGAGAGAGACAGGGAGAGAGAGAAAGAGACAGGGGGAGAGAGAGAGAGGGAGAGAGAGACAGAGAGACAGGGAGAGAGAGAAAGAGAGAGAGTGTTTATTAAAACATTAACTAATTTGGTCACACAATTAGCCCACTAAAACACATAAACATTACCGGGTTTATACCATCACATTAGTACAAGAAAGGAAATGCTCAGCGGGAGGGAGGGAGAGAGAGAGAGAGAGAGAAAGGGAGAGAGGGGGGCAGGCATATATATATATATATAGAGAGAGAGAGAGAGAGAGAGAGATAGGAAGATAGATATATAGATAGATAGTGATAGATTAGAGGGTAATAGTAGGGGAATGGGTAAAACACTAACGCTAAATAGCCAGCCCTGGGCTGTGAGTAATGTCTGCCTCTCCACTGCTTGTCTGTGCTGACCGAGCACACAGGGTCT
>NC_137915.1:2774183-2776683 GCF_963457725.1 Sprattus sprattus
CTCCGCCGCATCGAGCCATTAAAGCCCGCTCACACACACACACACACTCACACACACACACACACACACACACACACACACACACACACACACACACATATACACACACGCAGTCCACAGCAGCAGGGGACGCACACGGGCAGTAATGCCTCATGCATGACACCACTTTAAATGGATAACTACACAGTGGGAATTATAGAACATGCATTTTACATGGACAGCTACCCAAATGGGCACTCAGGATATGGTTTTATAGGATAACCATTACGTGCCTAATCTAACAGATCTGGAGGCCCTGGACTGTGTACACTGCAAAAAATGCCCCTCTAGATTTAAGACAAATAATTACATATTTAAGCAGGATTTTGCTTAAAACAAGCAAATTTGGCTGCCAGTGCGTTAAGCAAATTTGGCTTGTTAAGATTTCTTAAAATAAGTAATATTTGCTTGAAATAGGTAAAAATAACCTTACCAAGAAAGCACTAGGTAAGTACAATTTAGCTAGAAACAAGACCAACTAGATTTTTCATCTCAATATAAGAGCAATAACACTAGGTTAGAAAAGCATTTTTTGCAGTGTATGTGTCTGTGTGTGTGTGTAAGTGTGTGTGTGTGTAAGTGTGTGTGTGTGTGTGTGTGTGTGTGTAAGTGTAAGTGTGTGTGTAAGTGTGTGTGTGTGTGTGTGTTATATTAAGTGGCTAATCTAACAGATGTGGAGGCCCTGGACTGTAATGTGTGTGTGTGTGTGTGTGTGTGTATGTGTGTGTGTAAGTGTGTGTGGAGGCCCTGGACTGTAATGGGCCGCAGTGCAGGGGGTAGCGCAGCCTCCGTGTGTAGTGTGATGGAGTGCCGTCACTGCAGATGAATATGTGCTCTGACTGCTTTACCATCCAGCCTGGCTCCTCGGGGTTGCGTTCAGAGTGCAGGTTTGGTTCCCTGTAGACCCCAGGTTCAAGGCCGGGTGGGGTGCCTGCTCTCTCGCTTGGCTACAGGGTGTAGAGGTAGGTAGTTGCTTGAATTCCAAGTGGTCTATGTAATTGTCTAATTATGTCTGTAAGTGTCCCGTTTTGGTATGTTATTGTGTCTCCCTGTTTGTGTAAATGTTAGTGTGTATTACTGGTATCATTTTAGCCTGTTTGTGTTAATGTAAGCGTGTGTAACTCTTATCATTTCCGTTTGTTTGTGTTAATGTAAGTGTGTGTAACTCTTATCATTTCCGTTTGTTTGTGTTTATGTAAGCGTGTATTGTTGTTATCATTTCAAGCTGTGTGTCATGGTAAAATACCTTGTTAGTTAGTGTGTTTCTACAACCTCACCATCTGTGTCATGTCCAAACCCCATTCAGTAGTATTGCTTCCTGTCTGTTTGTTTGATTGGATGCCTGTTTGCGTCATGATAAACTCATTGACGTCAAGTTCCTGCTCCATATTACAGTACAAAACCAGACATTTTTACCATCTGCAGGTAGGATATGCAGCAATCCATGACAATATCAAAGAATCCTCCATCATATCACTCTTCTCATGCCCCTGAAGTATTTTCAGTTATTTCCTGAGGCATAGAAATGCCAAACCACTCTGATGGGTCCATTTTGGAATTGTTTTTTAGGAAAAGCGAAAGCAATGTAGCTGATATTCAGGCAAGAAATAAATACACTGAATGATAGAGAGGGAAAGTAAGCATATAGAAAAACAGATAGATAGATTGGAAGATTGGTAGATTGGTAGTAGATAGATAGACAAATAGACAGACAGACAGACAGACAGACAGACAGACAGACAGACAGACAGACAGACAGACAGACAGACAGACAGACAGATAGATAGATAGATAAATAGATAGATAGATAGATAGATAGATAGATAGATAGATAGAAAGAGAGATAACTAGACTGACAGACAGACAGATGTATAAAGCACCTAGATAAACCTAGAAAAGCGTGAACAGATAAAAGGATAGACAGATGAGTCCTCACCATACGCCGCTGACGCATCTGGTGATGAGGGCTTGGATAGATAGAGAGATAGATAGACAGATAGATAGATAGATAGATAGATAAAAGGATAGATAGATGAGTCCTCACCATACGCCGCTGACGCATCTGGTGGAGAGGGCTCGGATAGAAAGAGAGATAGATAGACAGATAGATAGATAGAAAGAGAGATAGATAGACAGATAGATAGATAGATAGAAAGAGAGATAGATAGACAGAGAGATAAAAGGATAGGTGGATGAGTCCTCACCATACGCCGTTGACATATCTGGTGGAGAGGGCTCGGATGGAAAGATAGATAGATAGAGAGATAGATAGACAGATAGATACAAGGATAGGTGGATGAGTCCTCACCATACGCCGCTGACGCATCTGGTGGAGAGGGCTCGGGGGGCGATGGTGGAGCCCTGCTGCATGAACCCCCCCACTGGAAACCAGAAGCTGTTGCCCAGGGAGTACTGGTTAATCAGCAGACTGCAGCGCCCCTTCAGGCAGGGGTGGGGATTG
>NC_137915.1:2789183-2799183 GCF_963457725.1 Sprattus sprattus
TCTAAGAATACTCAAATGGATCTCTAAAAAGCTTCACACAATTCCATCAAATGATCAGCCTAATACTTTCAGTTTTGCTGTTGCAGCTTGTGCAATCATAGATTTATCTGGAAGATAGTGTGTGAGGATGATGAACACGGGCACAGGCGAATAGATAGCACACACACACACACACACACACACACACAAATAGATAGCACATCAGAATGTGTAATCTGATAAGCATCGAGACCAGCCGCTGTGAAATAGTTTAATTTACATTTCTCAGGTGGTGAGGTGGTGGGTTAAGCTGTCAAAGTCCATTCCTACAGAATGTGCAAGGTGCATATGAACCAGCCTTCTCTTAGAAACCCTCGTGAACCTGAGGTGTTCCACCTAGACACAGGGATATGGACAAACACACAACGGCACCTCCAGGTAAGGAGTCTTTCCCAGCAACACTATCTTTGTATTACTTCATAAATAAAATAACAGACAATAACAGACATGTGAATATACCACCCCCTTAGGCACACCTGTCTGGCTGTCTTTACACCCTGATAAACATGCTAGTCTGTGGGATACTAAAATAGGGCAATATGAACATGTCTGCTTCATCACAACTCTAGAAACCTCTCCGAGGAAAGGCTGTTGATGCTTTGCAGACAAACCGATTGAAGAGAGTGATTTACAAAACAAACAGAGAAAACGAGAAAGACCACAGAGGAAAGAGCCGGATGAGGGCGGCAGTTTCACAGTTGAATTCTGCTCAGTGTGGAAACTGAAAGCTGGATCAAGTACCCAGTTAAAGCCCTGACCACTAGGGCGCGGTAAAGAGTGAAAGTGGTCCCCCAAATGTGGATTTTATTACCAGGTTGCTGAGTGTTTGTTGACTTCTGTTTTTTGGCACCTTCTTTGTGGTGTAAACAGTGAAGTGTCAAAATCTTTCAAAAAATAAATTTTATGAGGCAATAAAGGCTTCAAGGACACACAATCTGTCTGTGTGGTAAAATATGAATAAGAAGTTTGTCCACATCAACCTTAAATTCAGCATCTTAGCCCAGATGAATAAATCCTCCACCGCTGTTTATTCTGTTCCACTTCACGTCAAGGAGAACAGAGTTAATGTTTTGCAGAAAAAACGTTTCATTGTGTGTGAACAGACACTGCCTTCTCTGTTAAACACCAAAGTTGTGTTATTTCACAGACCATAGACTCCATCTCCCAAGAGTCTCTTGTAGAGGAGTTCTGAGGCGTTTGTGGGGACACTATAAACACATTTATAAACAGACTGTTAACTGCGGCCACCAACAAATGGCCAAAACAAACAGGGAATGTACAGACGTTTTTTATTTACAGGGTACCCACAGTAACCTCCATGGTACTGTAGGGGAACAGGGTACCCACAATAACCTCCAAGGGTAATGTAGGGGAACAGGGTATCCACAATAACCTCCAAGGTAATGTAGGGGAACAGGATACCCACAGTAACCTCCACGGTAGTGTAGGGGAACAGGATACCCACAGTAACCTCCAAGGTAATGTAGGGGAACAGGATACCCACAGTAACCTCCACGGTAGTGTAGGGGAACAGTGAAATTCATGTGTCTTGATGGACATCATGATGAACAGCAGAAGACTCTGTATAGGACAGATCTGGTCATGAGACGATAACACATTTCAGTAACACTTAATCTGGATAGTCTGCCAACAGAGACGTTACAGATGGTTTGTGGAAATTCAAGTTCAGTCTTTCTAATTGTTCACTGAACATTAACTTAACAAAATCCAATCCCTAACCTTAACCCTCAATTGTAGTTAACAGAGTTTCAACACATACAACCTGAGCATCTGTAGATGGCCTATAAAGAACCATCCAAATAAAGTGTGACCCTCATCTCTCACAAACGTCTTACCCCCCAGCTTGCATGCTCCAGAGATCCCAAATATGCCGTGTATATTAAACTGTTCTTCTTCAGAGTTCACCTCTGTGTTACTCAGGGTCTAGTTGTACCCCCTTTCCTCCTCTCCGTTCTGTAGACTGTAGATGCTGGCTGTACTGTGTGATAGACTGAAGTCAGACCTGACTGTACTTTGTGATAGACTGTAGATGCTGGCTGTTCTGTGTGATAGACTGAAGTCAGACCTGACTGTACTTTGTGATAGACTGTAGATGCTGGCTGTACTCTGTGATAGACTGTAGATGCTGGCTGTACTGTGTGAAAGACTGTAGATGCTGGCTGTACTCTGTGATAGACTGTAGATGCTGGCTGTACTGTGTGAAAGACTGTAGATGCTGGCTGTACTGTGTGAAAGACTGTAGATGCTGGCTGTACTGTGTGATAGACTGAAGTCAGCCCTTAGAAGGAATCTTCTGAGTCTCATTCCAGCACAATGCAGAGCATACGTCAGCGGAGTCCAGAGGAATAGGAATAAAAAAGAACCATGGCGGCTTTGGATTCAGTGTGATCTCACTTGTCCCTGAGGAGCTGGGGGAGTCTGGAGCTGAAGAGAAGCGCTCCTGGTGATACCACTGAGGTGAGAGAGCCTTCAGGTGTTTCTTCACCTGATTTACCTTCTCCTGGCTAACACACCTACAAGCAGGCCAACAGCTGCTTCCTTCCCTACCCCACTTAAGAGAGGAGAGATGACGACTGCAAAAAAACAACAACTGAACTGCAGTAGGGAAAAGATGCAGGAAAATAATACATGTTGAAATATTCATTTAAAGCAAAGTCATTGTATATTAATAATGATTACCGGACCGTGCAGCGATTCAAAGCGTAGGAGAATACATAGTGGGGAATCAGAGCTTTAAATAATGCAGAGAGATACGCTTTCTTCCTCCCTCTGCGTCCGCTCCCACTTTCACTCAATCATGCCACCCCTCCAACCCTACAAAAGTGTGAGGGAAAATATAATCAAAGCCTCTCTAGCTCTGCTGCTCTCTCTCTCTCTCTCTCTCTCTCTCTCTCTCTCTCTCTCTCTCTCTCTCTCTCTCTCTCTCTCTCTGTCTCTGTCTCTGTCTCTGCTGAATAAAACATTGACTTTGGTGTCCATGCGTGGCTGGCAATTTCCACTCCTCCAACTGCACTCCATCTACCCACAATGCACTGGGGCCTGAGAGGGGAAGCCACAGGACAGGCCGGAGCTCTGAGGTATCAAGGGAGCACAGGGGCATCAAGGGAGCACTGAGGTATCAAGAGAGCTTATGGCATCAAGGGAGCACTGAGGTATCAAGGGAGCACAGGGGCATCAAGAGAGCACTGAGGTATCAAGAGAGCTTATGGCATCAAGGGAGCACTGAGGTATCAAGGGAGCACAGGGGCATCAAGGGAGCACTGAGGTATCAAGGGAGCACAGGGGCATCAAGAGAGCACTGAGGTATCAAGGGAGCACAGGGGCATCAAGAGAGCACTGAGGTATCAAGGGAGCACAGGGGCATCAAGAGAGCACTGAGGTATCAAGGGAGCGCAGGGGCATCAAGAGAGCACTGAGGTATCAAGGGAGCACAGGGGCATCAAGAGAGCACTGAGGTATCAAGGGAGCACAGGGGCATCAAGGGAGCACTGAGGTATCAAGGGAGCACAGGGGCATCAAGAGAGCACTGAGGTATCAAGGGAGCACAGGGGCATCAAGAGAGCACTGAGGTATCAAGGGAGCACAGGGGCATCAAGAGAGCACTGAGGTATCAAGGGAGCACAGGGGCATCAAGAGAGCACTGAGGTATCAAGGGAGCACAGGGGCATCAAGAGAGCACTGAGGTATCAAGGGAGCACAGGGGCATCAAGAGAGCACTCAGGACAGGCCTGAGCTCTGAGACATTGAGAGACCAGCGAGGCAGTGAGAGGAAGCTCAGGTGTCAGGAGAGCACTGAAGCATCGAGGGAGGACTGAGGGGTGGAAGATCACAGGAACATCAACAGCCCTTTTACACTAAAGCATCCAGACCTCCCCAAAATTTGAGGCAGAGTTTTCACACAGCCCAAAAACCTGAAGTATTCACAGGGGTGTGAAGAGACCACTAAGGTGTCAAAAGAAACCCACACAGAGGTACTGAGAGCGTCCAAACTTAACCCTCCTATTCATGAGGCCTAGGGGTGTCTGTGGTGAGAGTGTGTGAGGGGCCTAGAGGTGTCTGTGGTGAGAGTGTGTGAGGCCTAGAGGGCCTAGGGGTGTCTGCGGTGAGAGTGTGAGGCCTAGGGGTGTCTGTGGTGAGTGTGTGTGGGGCCTAGGGGTGTCTGTGGTGAGAGTGTGAGGCCTAGAGGTGTCTGTGGTGAGAGTATGAGGCCTAGGGGTGGTTTCAGTGAGAGTGTGTGAGGCCTAGGGGTGTCTGCGGTGAGAGTGTGTGGGGCCTAGGGGTGTCTGTGGTGAGAGTGTGGGGCCTAGAGGTGTCTGTGGTGAGAGTGTGTGGGGCCTAGGGGTGTCTGTGGTGAGAGTGTGGGGCCTAGGGGTGTCTGTGGTGAGAGTGTGTGGGGCCTAGGGGTGTCTGTGGTGAGTGTGTGTGGGGCCTAGAGGTGTCTGTGGTGAGAGTGTGTGGGGCCTAGGGGTGTCTGTGGTGAGAGTGTGTGAGGCCTAGGGGTGTCTGTGGTGAGAGTGTGTGGGGCCTAGGGGTGTCTGTGGTGAGAGTGTGTGAGGCCTAGGGGTGTCTGTGGTGAGAGTGTGTGGGGCCTAGGGGTGTCTGTGGTGAGAGTGTGTGGGGCCAGAGGGCCTAGAGGTGTCTGTGGTGAGAGTGTGGGGCCTAGGGGTGTCTGTGGTGAGAGTGTGTGGGGCCTAGGGGTGTCTGTGGTGAGAGTGTGTGGGGCCTAGAGGTGTCTGTGGTGAGAGTGTGGGGCCTAGGGGTGTCTGTGGTGAGAGTGTGTGAGGCCTAGGGGTGTCTGTGGTGAGAGTGTGTGGGGCCTAGAGGTGTCTGTGGTGAGAGTGTGTGAGGCCTAGGGGTGTCTGTGGTGAGAGTGTGTGGGGCCTAGAGGTGTCTGTGGTGAGTGTGTGTGGGGCCTAGGGGTGTCTGTGGTGAGTGTGTGTGGGGCCTAGGGGTGTCTGTGGTGAGTGTGTGTGGGGCCAGAGGACACCATGAAGGTCACGGGAGGGGAGCGCACTTAGAGGGAACAAATTGAGACAATAATAAGAGTAGACACTCTCTTTCTTTATTTCTTTAATGGCTTTGCCCTCCATTAGCCCGCTGAATTAAGACAGATAACTTCTCGACAACACTCTCCCGTTAGCCTTCAACTTAGAGGACTCTGGAACAGACAACCACGACTGAAGAGCGGGGGCCGCTTTTGTCTTTTAAAGAAATCGAATCGAAAATATTAAATGCGTGCCCAGGACAGCTTTAAAAAGGTATATAAATCACCAAGAAACGTTGAAATAATTATGAATTTCTTCTCCTTCCTTTTCTCCTTCTTTTTGTCTGAGGGGCGTTTTGAGTGTGTGTGTGTGTGTGTGTGTGTGTGTGTGTGTGTGTGTGTGTGTGTGTGTATGAAAATCTCATCCTATCAAGCCTGTGTGAGGGGAGCCATGGTTCAGTGCAAGGGAGTTTTATGTGTGTGTGTGTGTGTGTGTGTGTGTGTGTGTGTGTGTGTGTGTATGAGACCTCCCTCCTATGGAGCCTGTCTGAGTGGAGTCATGGTTCAGTGCAGGGCAGTTTCATGTGTGTGTGTGTGTGTGTGTGAGGGAGAAACCCATCCTATCAGGCCTGTGTGTGTGTGGAGACCAATACAAATTCACTGGCATAAGCAGCCTGAGTCCTCACATAAGGCACGGGGGGGGATACATGGGGACGGGGGGATTGGGGGGACACATGGGGACGGGGGGATTGGGGGGACACATGGGGACGGGGGGATTGGGGGGACACATGGGGGATTGGGGGGACACATGGGGGATTGGGGGGACACATGGGGACCGGGGGATGAGAGGGGTCACATGGGGGATTGGGGGACACATGGGGGATTGGGGGACACATGGCTTATTGGGGGGACACATGGGGGATTGGGGGACACATGGGGGATTGGGGGGACACATGGGGGATTGGGGGACACATGGGGGATTGGGGGGACACATGGGGGATTGGGGGGACACATGGGGACCGGGGGATGAGAGGGGTCACATGGGGACCGGGGGATTGGGGGACCAGGTGGGTGGAGGTTCAAAGGACCCAACTCTCCCTGCTTCATGGTGCCAAAGCCACCCTCTGGGGAGCAGGGAGACATGGGAGAGCTCAAAAGACATCAATCCTCTCGCCTCTCTTCATCTCCCTCCTCTTCCTCATTCGCACACTTCATGCTTCATTCATTATTTAACCAGCTACGTCTCACTGCAGTAGTGAGAGACACATGGGTCAAGGTTTGGGACCCTGTCTTCCTCTAGTCACCAATCAGAGATGTCTGTCTCAGGGGTCTGTAGTCTTAAAGGTGCAGACTGCGATTCTAATTCTATTATGATACCTAATTCTATTCCAATTCTATTATGATACCTAATTCCATTCTAATTCTATAATGATGCCTAATTCTATTTTAATACTATTATGATACCCTAATTCTATTCTAATTGTATTCTAATTCTATCACGTCAAATTCAGCAAACTGATCCTCAGGGTCAAAGGCAGTTAAGAGGAAGTTTGACTGGTACACAGCTGTGGTGAAAGCTGGAGGGTTCTGCGGTCTCTCTCTCTCTGCCACTCACCCTGGTCATCAACTCGCCCACCATCTCTCTCACTCACACACATACAGGTCTCTATCTCTCTCTCTCTTTCACACACACAAACACACACACACGCACACACACACACACACACACACACACACACAGTTCTCTCTCTCTGCCACTCACCCTGGTCATCAACTCGCCCACCATCTCTCTCACTCACACACATACAGGTCTCTATCTCTCTCTCTCTTTCACACACACAAACACACACACACGCACACACACACACACACACACACACACACACACACAGTTCTTTCTCTCTGCCACTCACCCTGGTCATCAACTCGCCCACCATCTCTCTCACTCACACACATACAGGTCTCTATCTCTCTCTCTCTTTCACACACACAAACACACACACACGCACACACACACACACACACACACACACACACACAGTTCTCTCTCTCTGCCACTCACCCTGGTCATCAACTCGCCCACCATCTCTCTCACTCACACACATACAGGTCTCTATCTCTCTCTCTCTTTCACACACACAAACACACACACACGCACACACACACACACACACACACACACAGTTCTCTCTCTCTGCCACTCACCCTGGTCATCAACTCGCCCACCATCTCTCTCACTCACACACATACAGGTCTCTATCTCTCTCTCTCTTTCACACACACAAACACACACACACGCACACACACACACACACACACACACACACACACACACACACACACACACACACACAGTTCTCTCTCTCTCTGCCACTCACCCTGGTCATGAGCTCGCCCACCATCCCCGTCCAGGTGCCGTTGGCGCCCGACACCCCGTAGACGCCGTCGCCCACCAGGCGGATGCGGTACTTGAACTTGAGGATCTCCGCCAGCTCCCGGAGCATGTCCACGCAGAAGCCCTCGTAGCGCTCGTTCCCCTCCAGCTCCTGGTGGTTCGGGCGCAGCATCACGTACGGATTCTCCTGCAAGCCAATAGACACACCCATCATTAGTCACTTCAATGGACACACCCATCATTAGTCACTTCAATGGACACACCCATCATTAGTCACTTCAATGGACACACCCATCATTAGTCACTTCAATGGACACACCCATCATTAGTCACTTCAATGGACACACCCATCATTAGTCACTTCAATGGACACACCCATCATTAGTCACTTCAATGGACACACCCATCATCAGTCACTTCAATAGACACACCCATCATTAGTCACTTCAATGGACACACCCATCATTAGTCACTTCAATGGACACACCCATCATTAGTCACTTCAATGGACACACCCATCATTAGTCACTTCAATGGACACACCCATCATTAGTCACTTCAATGGACACACCCATCATTAGTCACTTCAATGGACACACCCATCATTAGTCACTTCAATGCACTTCTGTAGTTTGGTAGTTTTGATTTATGCACTTCTTTTTCTTTCTATGCCGTTTTCTATTTCTTGAAAAAAAAAAAAAAAAGCAGTATTCATTGTTACACCAGGTTTTATAGTTTGACTGTTCTTTCCCGTGTACGTCGCTTTGGACAAAAGCGTCTGCTAAATGACTAAATGTAAATGTAAATGTAAATGTTATCCTTTACTGTGTACACCCCTACATATTAGTTATTTTTTAACATTCACATTCAAAAACTGTTATTGAGGCTAATGAATGATTCTCCAGTGGATGGATGAGAATAACTGTCACGCTGAATGTGCACAGAAGCATGCAGAGTCTCACTAATTGCAACAAGTCAGCTTGAGACCGTAACTCTCCAGCAATTATCCAGATGTAGGGTTGGATGACATTTAGTAATGGGGATAGTGAGCTCCAAGACTATGTTATAATGTTGCTTTGAGAGCTATTAAAACAGATAACTTTCAAACGGGATATTATTATTGATAATTATTTCAGTGGCATTTACATTCATAAAAGTGTTATTAAAGCAGCAATGAGGAGTTCTGATCCAAAACTAGCACACTTACTACCTAAAAGGCATGCAAAACCTTTGCAATGCCACCAACAGCCCAGTAGACGCTGATAGAAGCTTGCCAGCACACAAACTTGAGTCTTTTTGGCAGTTTAGCTGGCATGCTTTCAAAGCTTTTCTCCTATTTTTGCCAAGTGTTCCAGCCAGAAAACACAGAACGACAAAGGGCATATCCTGGATGGCTAGTAGGAAAAGACACAGGTGTTTATCTGTCATTCACATGACCATATGCTATCAAAATTAATTTGATGATGATACCAAAACTAGTTGCCTATAAAACCATACCTCAAAAAGTGTCAAATTGTTGCAAAGTGTTACTTTAAGGCTGTGCATATTGTGCTGTGCTGTGCTAATGCTAATGCTAATAATGATAATTATGATTCCCAATTAATTTATGGGAACAGGTGACAACTTGTCTTCCATTCGCTGTTTAGACCTGTTCACCATGGGGTTAATATGACTTCCTATTGGCCCTCCCACCGTGCAGCTACAGAAAGCCAAGGCTGCTGGCACTACGAGACAGGCTGCCATGCTAACGCAGGGTAGTCTCAGCTACTGGTGGAGGTGTGTGTGTGTGTGTGTGTGTGTGTGTGTGTGTGTGTGTGTGTGTGTGTGTGTGTGTGTGTGTGTGTGTGTGTGTGTGTGTGCATGCGTGTGTGTGTGTGTGTGGTTTCCAAGTGTTGCAGTTTTCCATCACCCTCAAGTGGTGTGCCTCACTTGACGCACTATACCGCCGGCCGGCTGTTTGTTTATATTGAGCCTCATTTGTAAGTGGCTGGGAGATAAGTGTCAACAAACATGCCATCTAAATGGAAAAGGGGTCTAGCACTCAGCCGCTCCCTCTGAACCCCAAATTGCCCACTTTCTCCGTTGCCAGCCCTCAGTTTGGCTTTGTGGAGGGGAGGGGAGGGGGGGGGGGGGGGCCCAGATTTACTGTCCCGCCTGCCCCAACCTGCTACTCCATAAACCCTGCTCTTAAACTAAGGCTTCTGACGGAGGGTGTCTGGGTGTGGCCAGATTTACGGCTTGTTTTGTCACGCAGAGGAAGGGAGCGTGCTGATTTAGGGAGAGCACACACACATTTATCACACTAGATACCTCTCCTTGGGATACGCCAACGGGGTCTTGGCGTGGCACTGGAGGCATTCCATCACGGTAAGAATGAGCTCCTTTCTTGGAAAATTCACCCGCGTGTACCTGAGCAGGTGGGACCCATTTATTTCTGGGATGTAAATATCCCCCCCCCAAGATGTCACCATGACAAGTTTGAGAGTGTACAGGTGTATGGACGAGGCATTTTGTTTGTGAGTGTGGGGTGCATGCAAATGTCTGTGTGTGTATGTGTGTGT
>NC_137915.1:2809183-2811683 GCF_963457725.1 Sprattus sprattus
CGCACGCACGCACGCACGCACGCACGCACGCACGCACGCACACACACACACACACACACACACACACACACACACACACACACACACACACACACACACACACACACACACCCGCACACAGAGAGATGCTGAGGAGGGTTAAATCCCCTCAACACACTGCAACTAACTCAGGACCAGAACAGTTTGTTTGTCTGCAGTTATGTTTTTTTTGGAAGTGGTGCATGTTTTCCAGAGGAGTCTATCTCAGCTATGGGCTCAGGATGCGTACTTCTAAGGGCTCAGGATGCGTACTTCTAAGGGCTCAGGATGCGTACTTCTAAGGGCTCAGGATGCGTACTTCTAAGGGCTCAGGATGCATACTTCTAAGGGCTCAGGATGCGTACTTCTAAGGGCTCAGGATGCGTACTTCTAAGGGCTCAGGATGAGTACTTCTAAGGGCTCAGGATGCGTACTTCTAAGGGCTCAGGATGCGTACTTCTAAGGGCTCAGGATGCGTACTTCTAAGGGCTCAGGATGCGTACTTCTAAGGGCTCAGGATGAGTACTTCTAAGGGCTCAGGATGAGTACTTCTAAGGGCTCAGGATGCGTACTTCTAAGGGCTCAGGATGAGTACTTCTAAGGGCTCAGCAGGATGCGTACTTCTATTGTTCTCAGGATGAGTACTTCTATTGTTCTCAGGATGAGTACTTCTATTGTTCTCAGGATGAGTACTTCTCCTCAGAAGCCTCCAGCCTCCTGGCACCCTTTGTTTCTTCATCTGGATAATAAAGTGAACCGTTTATTGTTGTGTAGGTATGGAAGGCCTCTTTACAAAGACAAAAGAAGGAAGCAAGGGACATAAAAAAAACTAAAACTAAACTCTTTAAAAGACTTTTAGTGTGGACTTTTAAAGTCAACACTACACCTACACATAATGCTAAAACTGCATGTTTCTGTATCCACTGAACACTTAACAACTATGACAACTTTGTCCAGGCTGTAGGTGTGTTAAGCGCTGGTGTGGGTGTTTGCTAGCGCTGGCCTGGCTAATGACTTTCCTGAGCACAGCAAATGGCAGCAGAGAAGGTCAGGATGTTTTATATCCTATCAGGGGATGACCTTTCTGCACAATCATCGCTTCATTTGCGCCACATGAAGGGCTAACAGAAATATTTCAGGCTGTTGCTGCAGAGTGCAAACGATGATGTCACAGCTTCATTATTTCCCAATGTTCCCCAACTGCTGCAGTCTGACACATCTGCTGCTCTGCTAACAGGCACAGGAGCACACAAGCACAAGCACGACACACAAGCACGACACACACACACACACACACACACACACACACACACACACACACACATACACACACACACACACACACACAGGCATCCGTGAGCCACCTCACACTTGTGTCAAAGAGTCTGAGTACAAGCAAGGACATGCACACACACACACACACACACACACACACACACACACACATTCACACACACACACACACACACATCCTCATGTACACACACACCAATACGCATACACACACTCAGGAGACAAATACACATGGTTAAGCACACAGCAATCTCATATTTTGGCTGCATTATCCAGGACACTCACTAGTGTAAAAAAAACACTTTCACCACACATGAATACAGCTGTGCTGGAGTGTATATACATATACACACACACACGCACACACACACGCACACACACTGACACTTGAAGCGTCTGTCTGCCTTGAAATCCATGTAGATTTTCAGGGGAGCTGCTCAATGCCTGCTATATTTCTTCTCTCTCTCTTTTCAACATTCCAACCAACAAGCATAAACACACACACACACACACACACACACACACACACACACACACACACACACACACACACACACACACACACACACACACACACACACACACACACACACACACACACACACACACACACACACACACACACACACCTAGTACAGTGTCAGGAAGGCCACAACACACACTTGTATGAATCAGTTGTGTGTTCACTAGCTAATCTTAGAGCGCTTATAATAAGCGTTTTAGTTTTGGTCGCTGTCCGTGGTCCTTGGATGGCTATAGCAGCATTAATCTCAGCATTAATCTCTGCCTGCTGTGAAGCAGACTCTGCCTCCTCTGAAGCAAATCTGCCCCCCGAGGCTCTTCAGATACCCCCTCATTTTCTGCCCTGGGGCACTGCAGGGTCCTGCTGTGGCAGAGAGAAGAGGAGTTACGACCAATTCCCCTTTAACAGGAGCAGGTGTTTAACAGGTAGGGAGGAAGAGGAAGGTGTTTAACACGACGGGAGGAAGGCCAACTCTCTCTTTCAGAGGCTGACCTCAGGGGTCAACCTGAGAGGTCACGACCCACCTTCACTGGGAATAATGTATTGATTTCCTCTTCCCTCTTCTTCTCTTGTTCCCTTTGTCTCTCCATTCATCACTTACTCTATCTCTCCATTTTTAGCTATTTTCTTAGTTGATTATTTGTCTTTGTATAAATCTCTTCTTTG
>NC_137915.1:2816683-2819183 GCF_963457725.1 Sprattus sprattus
CACACACACATGTATACATTTGAGCACACACACACACACACACACACAGACACACATCAGTGTGGTTCGCCTTAAAGGCTAATTTTGATAGGAAAGTGCTCTTGACGTTGCAGTTAAAGGTCTATGTCTCTCCACAAAACACACACTAGTCAGCAGTGCCACATATCTACACAATTAAGGCTAGAACGTAGCCTACCCTTCATCTCCTCTCTGAGTCTATGTGAGACGAGAACATAGCCTCCTCTTCATCTCATCTCTGAGTCTATGTGAGACGAGAACATGTAACTATTATATACTTTGAAAGACACAATGCAGATGAGACACTTTGAGACGGATGAGACACTTTGAGACACAGTGAGGATGACACACTTTGAAAGACACAATGCAGATGGGACACTTTGAGACGGATGAGACACTTTGAGAGACAGTGCAGATGACACACTTTGAAAGACACAATGCAGATGGGACACTTTGAGACAGAGTGTAGATGGGACACTTTGAGACACAGTGTAGATGGGACACTTTGAGACACAGTGTAGATGGGACACTTTGAGACACAGTGCAGATGGGACACTTTGAGACACACAGTGTAGATGGGACACTTTGAGACACAGTGTAGATGGGACACTTTGAGACACAGTGAAGATGGGACACTTTGAGACGGATGTGACACTTTGAGAGACAGTGCAGATGGGACACTTTGAGACACAATGCAGATGGGACACTTTGAGACACAGTGAAGATGGAACACTTTGAGAGACAGTGCAGATGGGACACTTTGAGACACAGTGAAGATGGGACACTTTGAGACACAGTGCAGATGGGACACTTTGAGACACACAATGCAGATGGGACAGTTTGAGACGGATGAGACACTTTGAGAGACAGTGCAGATGGAACACTTTGAGACACACAATGCAGATGGGACAGTTTGAGAGACACAGTGTAGATGGGACACTTTGAGACACAGTGCAGATGGGACACTTTGAGACACAGTGCAGATGGAACACTTTGAGACACACAATGCAGATGGGACAGTTTGAGAGACACAGTGTAGATGGGACACTTTGAGACACAGTGCAGATGGGACACTTTGAGACACAGTGCAGATGGGACACTTTGAGACACAGTGCAGATGGGACACTTTGAGACACAGTGAAGATGGGACACTTTGAGACACAGTGCAGATGGGACACTTTGAGACACAGTGCAGATGGGACACTTTGAGACACAGTGAAGATGGGACACTTTGAGACGGATGTGACACTTTGAGAGACAGTGTAGATGGGACACTTTGAGACACATAGTGTAGATGGGACACTTTGAGACACAGTGCAGATGGGACACTTTGAGACACAGTGCAGATGGGACACTTTGAGACACAGTGTAGATGGGACACTTTGAGACACAGTGCAGATGGGACACTTTGAGACACAGTGCAGATGGGACACTTTGAGACACAGTGCAGATGGGACACTTTGAGACACAGTGAAGATGGGACACTTTGAGACACAGTGTAGATGGGACACTTTGAGACACAGTGCAGATGGGACACTTTGAGAGACAGTGTAGATGGGACACTTTGAGACACACAGTGCAGATGGGACACTTTGAGACACACAATGCAGATGGGACAGTTTGAGACGGATGAGACACTTTGAGAGACAGTGTAGATGGGACACTTTGAGACACACAATGCAGATGGGACAGTTTGAGAGACACAGTGTAGATGGGGCACTTTGAGACACAGTGCAGATGGGACACTTTGAGACACAGTGCAGATGGGACACTTTGAGACACAGTGCAGATGGGACACTTTGAGACACAGTGAAGATGGGACACTTTGAGACACAGCGCAGATGGGACACTTTGAGACACAGTGCAGATGGGACACTTTGAGACACAGTGAAGATGGGACACTTTGAGACGGATGTGACACTTTGAGAGACAGTGTAAATGGGACACTTTGAGACACACAGTGTAGATGGGACACTTTGAGACACAGTGCAGATGGGACACTTTGAGACACAGTGCAGATGGGACACTTTGAGACACAGTGTAGATGGGACACTTTGAGACACAGTGCAGATGGGACACTTTGAGACACAGTGCAGATGGGACACTTTGAGACACAGTGCAGATGGGACACTTTGAGACACAGTGAAGATGGGACACTTAGAGACACAGTGAAGATGGGACACTTTGAGACACAGTGTAGATGGGACACTTTGAGACACAGTGCAGATGGGACACTTTGAGAGACAGTGTAGATGGGACACTTTGAGACACAGTGAAGATGGGACACTTTGAGACACAGTGCAGATGGGACACTTTGAGACACAGTGAAGATGGGACACTTTGAGACACAGTGAAGATGGAACACACTTCTAACCCTAGAAGCTCACTCAGATTCAAAACTAGATCACTGGCGATGGACAGATGCTATATTTTGACAGATGAATAAAACTATACACTCTACAGATTATTTAGATTTTTGCAG
>NC_137915.1:2824183-2826683 GCF_963457725.1 Sprattus sprattus
ATATTCATTTTTAAACTACACAATACTAATGCTTTAACTTAGGAAGAGTTCAGAAATCAATATTTGGTGGAATAACCTTGATTTAAAATCACAACTTTCATGTGTCTTGGCATGCTCTCCACCAGTCTTTCACATTGCCGTTGGGTGACTTTATGCTACTCCTGGCGCAAGAATTCAAGCAGCTCGGCTTCTTTTCATGGCTTGTGACCATTTATGTTCCTCTTGATCACATTTCAGAGTTTTTTTTATGGGATTCAGGTCTCGAAATTGGGCTGGCCATGACAGGGTCCTGATCTGGTGATACTCCATCCACACCTTTACTGGCCTGGCTGTGTGGCATGGAGCATTGCCCTGCTGGAAAAAACACTTCTCAGAGTTGGGGAACATTGTCAGAGCAAAAGGAAGCAAGTTTTTCTTCCGGGACAACGTTGTACTTTGCCTGGCTGAGGTTTGTAAAAGACCATAAGGATTGAACCAAAGCGGACTGGAGGGTCTCCTAGTTCGTCTTCTCTGATGAGTCCAATTTTCAGCTTTGCCCAACACATGGTCGTCTGATGGTTAGACGGAGACCTGGAGAGGCCTACAAGCCACAGAGTCTTGCACCTACTGTGAAATTGGACTCATCAGAGAAGACGAACTAGGAGACCCACCAGTCGGCTTGGGTTCAATCCTTATGGTCTTTTACAAACCTCAGCCAGGCAAAGTACAACGTTGTCCCGGAAGAAAAACTTGCTTCCTTTTGCTCTGACAATGTTCCCCAACTCTGATAAGTGTTTTTTCCAGCAGGGCAATGCTCCATGCCACACAGCCAGGCCAGTAAAGGTGTGGATGGAGTATCACCAGATCAGGACCCTGTCATGGCCAGCCCAATTTCGAGACCTGAATCCCATAAAAAAAACTCTGAAATGTGATCAAGAGGAAGATGGATGGTCACAAGCCATGAAAAGAAGCCGAGCTGCTTGAATTCTTGCGCCAGGAGTAGCATAAAGTCACCCAACGGCAATGTGAAAGACTGGTGGAGAGCATGCCAAGACACATGAAAGTTGTGATTTTAAATCAAGGTTATTCCACCAAATATTGATTTCTGAACTCTTCCTTAGTTAAAGCATTAGTATTGTGTAGTTTAAAAATGAATATGAGCTTGTTTTCTTTGCATTATTCGAGATCTGAAGACACTGCATCTTTTTTGCTATTTTGACCAATTGTCATTTTTCTGCAAATAAATGATCTAAATGACAATATTTTTATTTGAAATTTGGTAGGAATGTTGCCAGTAGGTTATAGAATAAAACAAAAATGTACATTTTACTTTAACACATACCAATTAATAGTAAAACCAGAGAAACTGATAATTTTGAAGTGGTCTCTTAATTTTTTCCGCGGCTGTACATACACACACACACACACACACACACACACACACACACACTGCATCAGTAGCAATGCTGTACTACACATATACAGGAACGGAGAGCAGCATGTGTGAAAAGCACTGTGCCACAAAACACAACATTCACTGGAATGAGAGAAAAAGAGGGAGAATGTATGTGTGTGTGTGTGTGTGCCACACAAAAAGGATAAAGTGTGAAAGAGTTGGAGAGTAAAAGAGTTTGAAAGTCAGCCAAGGGCACAGAGACAAAGAGATAGAGAGGGAAAGGAAGGACACATGATATATAAGAGCAGACGCACACACACGCACACACACACACACACACACACACACACACACACACACACACACACACACACACACACACAAACACAAAGACACACACACACACACACACACACACACACACACACACACACGCACGCACACACACACACACACACACACTCACACACACACACACCCACACACGCACACACACACACACACACACACACGCACACACACACACACACACACACAAACACAAAGACACACACACACACACACACACAGAGCAGAGAGCAGAGGGAGTGTGTTAGGGCATAGGAGGAGAGATGTACTGGAGCTCCTCTGGGAGTGTGTTTGTGTTCAGGAGAGGCAGCGCTGAATTAAACTCCCAACTGAATTACACACACAAACACACACACACACACACACACACACACACACACACACACACACACACACACACACACACACACACACACACACACACACACACACACACACACACACACACACACACACACACACACACAGAGAGAAACATATACACTCACACACATACACCAACACACACCAACACACACACACACAAAGTGTACTGGCAGCTTCTGGTTATTATGGTTCTTTCTTGCTAATGAGACAAGCTTCTTTTGATTTACTGCCCCAAAGAGTGAAGGAAAGACATGAAGAGGAGGAGAGAGGGAGCAAACAAGAGAGAATGACTAGGAGAGAGAGAGAGAGGTAGAGAGAGGGGGATAGATTGACAAAGAAAAATAGAGAGAGAAAGACAGAGGGAGGGACAGAGAGATAGAGAGAGATGGAGAGCAATGTCTCTTGCAGTTA
>NC_137915.1:2831683-2839183 GCF_963457725.1 Sprattus sprattus
GTGTGTGTGTGTGTGTGTGTGTGTGTGTGTGTATTAATAATACATGTGCTTTTGAGGAAGCAGAGTTGGAATCAGATGTGTGGCGGACTCAAAGGACCAGGATGCAGAGCCTCTCCCTCTAGTACTGGTGTGTGTGTGTGTGTGTATGTGTGTGTGTGTGTGAGTGTGTGTGTGTGTTTTCTCAAAGCAACTTCTAACATTCGAAAATGTATGATTAAAAATACATTGGACAATGAAACCAGCCATATTTGTCGACGTTGAAATGTGAACATCTCAGCAGAATGAGAAGAGCTTTCCCCCGTGTGTGTGTGTGTGTGTGTGTGTGTGTGCGTGTGTGTGTGTGTGTGTTTTCTCTCATGCTGCTTTTTGACACAGACATCCTTAAGTAAACTTTGAGAGTGTTTCTGAGTCTGGAGAGAGGATCCATGAGTGTCTAGCATCTGCCAGAGTTGTGGATGCTGATGATGTGAGCTGGAGAATGAATGAGAGTGGTGATGGATGCTTTACAGATGGCCATCTATCCCAACCAAATGCTGTTTAATAACAGGAATGGTCTTTAGAAAACCTTAATAATGCTTCAGACATGAGAGCATGTAGTTAGTCTGTGAAGACACTCAGACATCCTTTAGTAAACTTCAGTAATGTCTCAGAGAGCATGTGGTGAGTCTGTGAAGAGGCTCAGACATCCTTTAGTAAACTTCAGTAATGTCTCAGACATCCTTTAGTAAACTTCAGTAATGTCTCAGAGAGCATGTGGTTAGTCTGTGAAGAGACTCAGACATCCTTTAGTAAACTTCAGTAATGTCTCAGAGAGCATGTGGTGAGTCTGTGAAGAGGCTCAGACATCCTTTAGTAAACTTCAATAATGTCTCAGAGAGCATGTGGTGAGTCTGTGAAGAGGCTCAGACATCCTTTAGTAAACTTCAGTAATGTCTCAGACATCCTTTAGTAAACTTCAGTAATGTCTCAGAGAGCATGTGGTGAGTCTGTGAAGAGGCTCAGACATCCTTTAGTAAACTTCAATAATGTCTCAGAGAGCATGTGGTGAGTCTGTGAAGAGGCTCAGACATCCTTTAGTAAACTTCAATAATGTCTCAGAGAGCATGTGGTGAGTCTGTGAAGAGGCTCAGACATCCTTTAGTAAACTTCAATAATGTCTCAGAGAGCATGTGGTGAGTCTGTGAAGAGGCTCAGACATCCTTTAGTAAACTTCAGTAATGTCTCAGAGAGCATGTGGTGAGTCTGTGAAGAGGCTCAGACATCCTTTAGTAAACTTCAGTAATGTCTCAGAGAGCATGTGGTGAGTCTGTGAAGAGGCTCAGACATCCTTTAGTAAACTTCAGTAATGTCTCAGAGAGCATGTGGTGAGTCTGTGAAGAGACTCAGACATCCTTTAGTAAACTTCAGTAATGTCTCAGACATCCTTTAGTAAACTTCAGTAATGTCTCAGAGAGCATGTGGTGAGTCTGTGAAGAGGCTCAGACATCCTTTAGTAAACTTCAATAATGTCTCATATAGCATGTGGTGAGTCTGTGAAGAGATCAGTGAGCCTCCAGTGGCCTGCCAGAGTGATATGAGCTGGAGAAGGAATGATGCTCAGAATGGAAACATTCAGAAAGAAGAATGAAAACAATTGATGGCAATCTCCTCTCGTCCATCTGACAATGATAATCAATAAAACAGGCACAGAGGCTATCGCAGCGAATGCAATAAATACAACTACACTGTAGTGATAACGCCTCACAACACAGACTGGAATATTGATTCTTCTGAATGATAACTATCAATTCATTGTTTTCCTTTCATTGTCTGGAGATGGAGTCACGCTCTGTAGCTCAGTTGAGTTTCTGTGATATTGAAATCCAATTATTTTTTGGCGCCGCAACATCTAGCTAACGGATAAAAAATTGCAATAGGTATTTTGTGTGATAAGTTGTTTCATGCTTGTGTTAATAATAATAATAATAATAATAATATAATAATACATTTTATTCATAGGGCGCCTTTCAAGAAACCCAAGGTCGCCTTACAACAGTGACTAATACAGTGAATAATACAGTTAACAAATATTTTTAAAATGCACAAAGCAGAGCAGCAGCAGAGCAACAACTTCAGTTGGCAGGACCTTTACAGGTTATAGTCCTGCCTAACTAGCTAATGAGGGGATGTTAAATTGTTAATAGCCAAGCTTATTTGGTTGCATTGCATCCGTCTCCTGCTGACATTTAATTACTCAGCCTACTGAAATCTCAAAGTACTCTCTTCACTTAACGCTATGGAGGAACTCAGGCAGTCGCTCACAGATAGACAGAAACACTAATACTAATTATACAATGGGCCCAAAACCACATTATCCATTTCAAGACAGAGAGAGAGAGAGAGAGAGAGAGGCATAAAGAAAGAGAAAGAGAGAGGCATAGAAAGAGAGGGAGAAAGAGAGAGGCATAGAGAGAGAGAGAGAGAGAGAGAGAGAGAGAGGGAGAGAGAGGCATAGAGAGAGAGAGGCATAGAGAGAATGAGAGAGAGAGAGAGGGATAGAGATAGAGAGGCATAGAGAGAGAGAGAGAAGCATAGAGAGAGAAATAGACACAGAGAGAGAGAGAGAGAGAAAGAGAGAGATGCATAGAGAGAGAGGGAAAGAGAGAGATGCATAGAGAGAGGCATAGAGAGAGAGATTTATTAAAGAGTCCAGCAAACTAAATGTTTATAGAACATTAAAAAAGGAATACAAATTGGCACCATACCTAATCCAAATCAAAAATTATAAATAAAGAATTATTTTGACAAAGTACAGGCTCAGCGACCATAGCCTTGCAGTGGAGAAGGGGCGGCACAGACAATGCTGGGTGGCTCCCGAAGGGAGACTATGCGTCCACTGCAATATGAACGCTGTCGAAAATGAGCCTCATTTTCTGACGGAATGTACAAGGTACCAAAATATAAGAAATGCATATTTCAACCAATTTGAAAACACCCACCCTGGTTTCATGAACCTAGATAACCAACAGAAACTGCCATTCCTCCTGGGGGAAATTGAGACATGTATCTTTTTGGCATCCGAATATGTGCAGTCCTGCCACATCCTCCGAGAGCAGGCCATACCACCTATAAACATAGGCCTGAACTCATAGGTTTTTATCTATTCTTATCTATATGTTTTTTTTTCCTTTACGTAATTATTATAATTAATGAATTGTTATGACTTTACTTTTGTATGTATCTATTTGTTTTATTTTGTATTTACATAATTTATCTGTTCCTGTATTACCATTATTATTTTCACTATTGTTATTATTCTATTGTTATTATTATTAGTGCTTTGGCAACAGTGTATCGTACTTTCATGCCAATAAAGCCATTTGAATTGAATTGAATTGAAAAATTGAGAGAAGAGAGAGAGAGAGAGAGAGAGAGAGAGAGAGAGAGAGAGAGAGAGAGAGAGATAGAGAGAGAGAGAGAGAGGGAGAGGGATATAGATAGAGGCATAGAGAGAGAGAGGCATAGAGAGATAAATAGAGGGAGGGAGAGAGAGAGAGAGAGGCCTAGAGAGAGAAATAGAGGGAGGGAGAGAGAGAGAGAGAGGCATAGAGAGAGAAATAGAGGGAGGGAGAGTGAGAGAGAGAGGCATAGAGAGAAAGAGGAAGTGAAATAGAGGGACATGAAGAGAGGGAGAGAGAGAGAGAGAGAGAGAGGAAGGTGAAATAGAGGGACAGGAAGAGAGGGAGAGAGAGAGAGAGAGAGGCATAGAGAGAGAGAGAGAGAGAGGGAGAGAGAGAGAGAGAGAGAGAGAGGCATAGAGAGAGAGAGAGAGAGAGGAGAGAGAGAGAGAGAGAGAGAGAGAGGCATAGAGAGAGAGAGAGAGAGGGAGAGAGAGAGAGAGAGAGGCATAGAGAGAGAGAGAGAGAGGGAGAGAGAGAGAGAGAGAGAGAGAGAGAGAGAGAGGCATAGAGAGAGAGAGAGAGAGGGAGAGAGAGAGAGAGAGAGGCATAGAGAGAGAGAGGAAGTGAAATAGAGGGACAGGAAGAGAGCGAGGAGATGTCTAGACATGTAAGGGCTACGATGCTCCTTCTGGTTTCAGGACTCTGCACCTCCTCTCCTTTATTTGATTCATAAATCATATGGAGCTGCAGCGTAATGCTGCACTGGCCATCAACAGGCTCTATAGATCTATGATTCATAAATCATATGGAGCTGCAGCGTAATGCTGCACTGGCCATCAACAGGCTCTATAGATCTATGATTCATAAATCATATGGAGCTGCAGCGTAATGCTGCACTGGCCATCAACAGGCTCTATAGATCTATTATTCATAGAGCAATGGCTTCCACACAGTAATAATAGCCCATTTAGTGTGAAACACTCCTTATGTTCTCTGGTGTGTAATCTGGTCTTGAGCATGTGTGTGTGTGTGTGTGATTGACATCCGTGTTGAAACCACGCGTCGGCCATTTAAATGAGTGGCTTCTGGCCTGACTTCCTCCTGCCACTCAGGCTCATGATACATGGAGAAGGCAAGGGGAAAGCACACACACACACACACACACACACACACACACACACACACACACACACACACACACACCCCAGGCTCATGATACATGGAGAAGGCAAGGGCAAAGCAGAATAAAAATGTGGCGTATTCAATTCTTTTCAAATTACAAACGTTCAAGAACCTTGAACAAATGGCCTGAAGGGAGATCAATCACACATTGAAAAATAGAATAAAAATAGAATGTCTCGTCTATGAGAGATGACAGAGTCTTTGAAAATGCAAAATAGCCTGATTGGACTTTGGTGAGATTACAGTTTACATGAATGTGTTCATGACATTAGAGAGAGTTTCAGAGCTGACTCCACCACTGGCTCTTTTTGACGGAGAGAGTATGAGAGAGAGAAGAGATCGTAAGAAAGAGTGACAGAGGAATTAATGCTTTTAACGAGGCAAACAAGTAATGCTTGTCAGAGAGAAAGAAAAGAAAGAAGGAATAAAAAAGAGGTTGACAGAGAGAGAATGTTGGATTTATTGCCGTTGGAAATGAATGTGTCTAGTCCTCGTGGTTGTGCAGAGAGGAGCTGGTGGGTTTATCAGTGCTTGCTGATGGAAATGAATGTGTCTGTAGTCTTGTGCAGAGCTCTTGGGCGTCTTTATCGACCCCCAGCGAGGGAGCGAGCGACGCCCCTGTCTCTCCCCACAGAGCCTCACACCTCCTCCCTTATCTGCAGGAGTCCTCAGGGAGCCCAAGGAGCTCCGGCACCATGACCTGCTCTCACATCAGAGAGACTCAAACCACACGGGACTCAAACGCTCAGATATACACACGTCTTAGATGACACAGGTCTACTGCCAAACCACACGGGCTTCATACGCGCAGATATACACACGTCTTAGATAACACAGACACTGCCAAACCACACGGGATTCAAACGCTCAGATATACACACATCTTAGATGACACAGACACTGCTTGGAGGGCCTTAGACAGTTTGAAGTAAACATTTATATTCTGATGATGTTAACCTGCAAAACATGCCCTTTGGGGATTTGCTTGCGGGGCTATGCAAACAGGGCTCCACAAGGCTCCTGAGTGTATTAGCCCATGGCTTTAGCATAGCCTGTAGCATGGCCTGTAGCGTAGCCTGTAGCCACGAGGGTCCCGGGTGTATTAGCCCATGGCTATAGCATAGCCTGTAGCATAGCATATACTGTAGCATAGCATGTAGCTTGTCTTCCCCATGTCGGCCAGTGTGGAGCATGGGTCTTGTGTGAGTGTACACACACACACACACACAAACACACACACACACACGCACACACACTCACACACACACACACACACACAAACACACACACACACACACACACACACACACACACACACACACACACACACACACACACACACACACACACACACACACACACACACACACACACACACAGACACACACACACACACACACACACACACACACACTCCTGACCAGCTCCACTATGAGCTCCTCAAAAAGCTCCATTAGCATCCGAGAACTCTCTGCAGCTCTACACCAGCTGGGTCTCAACTGGTGAAGAGCTCTTTCAATTTGACATGCACAGAAACACACACACCAGACACACACACACACACACACACACACACACACACACACACACACACACACACACACACACACACACACACAGACACATGTCACCTGCTGGGATCTTATGTGATGAAGTGACACTGAAGAACTATCTTCCCACTTATTACTTCAGATAGACACGCACAGACACACACACACACACACACACACACACACACACACCTGCACCTCCATTCATCATCCCTGGCCCTGACAGCCTAATCTTCTAAGCTCCATTCAAATAAATCATAATTCTCCATTAGGCAGGCTAGGCTAAAGACACAGGCTAATTAAGGAGCCAACTTTGCTTTGGCTCTTCATAATGCAGGTCGGGACATGAGCCTTAACAGATGTCGGATCACAGCGCGGGGAAGTAGAGCATAACCCACACACACACACACACACACAGACACACTCTCTCACACACACACACACACACGCACGCACGCACGCACACACACACACACACACACACACACACACACACACACACACACACACACACACACACACACACACACACACACACACACACACACACACACACACTCACACACACACACACACACACACACACACACACACACACACAGAGCAGAGCAGAACCTGGGGCCGTATTCACAAAGCATTTTATCTTACCACTAAGAGTGCTCCTAACTCGCGCTAAAACATTTTACGTAGGAGTAATTTCTTAAAAGTGATTCACAACGCCTCTGAGACCTACTCATACTAAGGATAATACAAACTCCTAAGCTTAAGATAAAAGCACCATTGCTATGGATGACGTCGATTCTCATGCACGAGTTTAGAAGGGGTGAGGACGGTGATTGGTTGTTGACAGGCTCTCTCATTAAAAACTCATTCGTGACGTCCCTCTAACAATCCCACTATATCAACTGAAAATAAGAGAATAAGCTAGGCTTCAAATTAAGTCATATTAAATAGTTATGGACAGTGCAGTTAGCAGAATGCACACGCATGATGACAAGTTTGTGCATCCAACGGGAATGACACTTTGCACGTTAAGAGAAAAAGAAAGCGATCAATATAAAATATGGCAATTGCATGTAATCAAGGCAGTAATAATTAAAGCACCCAGCAAACTGTTAGGCTATTATATTTCCAGCCCTTGACCACTTCAAATATCATCACATACGGCCCTTCAAGCGAAACGAACGTGAAACGTAGCCTAAGCGAAAGCCTACTGGTCCCAGGACCAATAGCCAATGTCACCCCAGCGGCATCCAGCTGGTAAGTTCTCAAAAACCTGCTGCAGACTGCTCTCCGTTGAAATGCACGAGTCATCGGTACATCCAGGCCACGGTGGGCGAAAACGTCCTCATCTTTTGATGGGGCAATTATTGTAATGTGTGTCCCGT
>NC_137915.1:2844183-2854183 GCF_963457725.1 Sprattus sprattus
AAAAGAAGTGCAATCATGCCCAAGATGACCAGGATAATGGGATATAGCGTTTGCTAATTCTAATTAGCCTGAGCAATTAGCAGCCTGACTGATGATGGGCTGATGAGACATCCCACATGTCATATGACATTAGCCCACTAGGGGCACTAGGGGCAGCCCTCTGCATCCCAAACCAAGTTCATACACAACCACAATGGCTGTGTGAGTTACACAAAATGAACTCACTAGAAGGATGGTTGTGTGTATTAAACTGAGTGAACTCACTAGCATGATGAATGTAAAATTAATGAATGATAAGTGTGTGTGTGTGTGTGTGGGGGGGGGGGGGAGCCATCCATTAAACCGTAATGTATATTAGGAAGCCTTTAGTAGTTTGGAGACAGACTTCTTAATTTGGGAATGTGGTAAACTTCTTTGTGTTGTGCCCTTGATTGCTCCTGAATCAATGCACAAATTAACTTACCCTTCCCATAAAAATTTAAAAAGATTCATTCCAGTTTCTGTTTCTGGCTCTCGTGCTGCATCTGGGTGGTTTGTATGTGTGTGTGTGTGTGTGTGTGTGTGTGTGTGTGTGTGTGTGTGTGTGTGGGAAAAACACTTCATTCAGAGCACTTGTGTGTGTGTGTGTGTGTGTGTGTGTGTCTTCATTCAGAGCACTTGTTTATTCCTCATTTCTGAATGATTATTTCTGGGGATGACTTTTAAATAGTTGCTGAATATTAGAGACCACTTTCTTGTACTACGGGTTTTACAAAGGAGAGTGGTGTGTGGTCTGTGTAGATGCATTGAAAGCCATGTTATATTCCAAAAGGATGGTGGAATTGAATATTCATATGCAAATTGTACTTAACATTTCGCTTTTCATCTGCATCTATTAAGTGTGGCAGTTGCTGTTGGACAAAGTGACTTTTCCAGCAATCTCACTCAAATCCATGTTGAGTGTGAAAAACACAGTGGTGGTCCGTCAGGGCCTTCAAGGCCTTCTCTGCTGGCCTAAACATCATCAGAAAATAAATGTAATAAAATAAATAATATTTTCTTTTCATAAATATGTATTAAATTATTCCCCATAGTCCATTATCTTCATTTCATAGCTTCCAGCGTTGTTAATTTACGTTAGAGCTTTCATCCAATCATATTTCAGCTATCATGTGTTGCCACGCTCCGAGAAACCTTCCCCGAGAACAGAAATTTTCCCTGAGGCCTTCAGAATTCACATTGAAGGCCCGTGTACATCTGATTGGTTATCACAACTGGCTGTTTCAGTTCATTTAAGTTGAATGAACTGAAACAGACAGTTGTGACAACCAATCAGATTTCGAGTTGGCGACACTGGGCCTTCTAGAAGGCCCGGAAGATTTATTTCCCCGCGTTGAACGTGACACGTAAACATCCTTTGATTGGATACTGAGGCAGACCGGTGCAGTGCTTCAGTGCTCAGTTTAGCTGGCTAATGCGAAAACGACGTACATCGGTTTCAATGCTTATTATGCTAGTTGTTTCAATTGGTAAGACTAAATATAATTACATTAACCAACTCAAATAAACTAGTTTACACCAACTTGATAATTCCAGTTTTTGATACAATTACAACGCCATTTTCAAGACGGAACTTTCAAGAAAAACTGGATATCGTGAGGATGGGAAGTTTAATGAAACTGCTTTGCAGGTGGGACAATGCGATGTTTAGTGGACAAACTTGTTAAAGCTCACATAGGCTACTTTCGGTGGACTTAATAAAACTTTGTAGACTAATCCCTGAAAATCACCTTTTATTTTTAAGTTGTGACAGTAATATCCAAGCGATCATATAACTGAGAGTTTACTACTCTTAATGTATTGTTAATGCGGGTGTATTGATTTTAAATGCTCCGGAAATATTAATGAAGTCTGTTGTACTCGACTATGTTAAGGTGATGCAATGCTCACTTATACTGCCTTTCTGTATAAATATAATGGTTCGAGAGCCATGGCGTCATAATGATGGTATTAGGAGGTGGATTCACTCAGTTTAACATCGTGTAGGTAGGACATCGCTGAAGGCCTAGTCGTGAAATGCACGGACCGCCACTGGAAAAACATAATGCTGGGTGCTCGTGTTGAATGTTGTGCTGATTACAATAGTGTTGAATGTTGTGCTGATTGCAATAGTGTTGAATGTTGATTATGAGTGTTGAATGTTGATTGCAATAGTGTTGAATGTTAATTATCAGTGTTGGATGTTGATTGTTTAATGGAATAGTAGGTATGTATTGCTGTGGAATTCTACTGATTCAATCAAACCAGAAACACTCCGGCACTCCAACATTTGTTGTCAGGGAAACGCAGGGCTGATTCAGGACGGCATTCTCAACCTAAAGCATGAACTAGTGCATATGCTGTTTATTAGGGCATAGAGACTAATACAGATTCGCCAAATGCTTGAAAATGTGTTTCAAGTTGCTGCCGCATTCCAACGAACCTCACCTCAGAGCTGGGGTGCTTCAAGACCAAGATCGTTCAGTTTCCCCTCTCTCTTTAACACACACACAGTCTTGAGCACAAACACACACACACACACACACACACACACACACACACACACACACACACACACACACACACACACACACACACACACAAGATGCAGCGCAACAGCATTTTTCAGTGCTTGTTCTGACAGTTGCTGGGAGAGTTGCTGCCCAGCGATTTGGCTGAGCGGCGATTCTCTACGGATCTTTCCAGAAGCGCTGGTCTGAAATAACATTAGTCTGGCAGAGGAAGAGGAATGAGTGCTATTACCTTTCTGTGAGCCACTACATCACTCAGCCTGGGCATTCCTGAATGGCCCCACTCAGAAAAACAGCTCAGGGGAAACAAATGCAGAAGCAAGGAAAAGAAGAGAAGAAAGGTTTGCAAAAACCTGGAGGAGAATCAGACGAATCTACCACTAATGACACTAATGAATAATCAAGGAAACAAACACCAACACAAACTAATGGTGGGTGTGTGTGTGTTAGTGTGTGTGTGAGTGTGTGTGTATGTGTGTGTGTGTGTGTGTGTGTGTGTGTGTGTGTGCGTGCGTGTGTGTGTGTGTGTGTGTGTGTGTGTGTGTGTGTGTGTGTGTGTGTGTATGTGTGTGTGTATGTGTGTGTGTGTGTGTGTGTGTGTGTGTGTGTGTGTGTGTGTGTGTGTGTGTGTGTGTGTGTATGTGTGTGTGTGTGTGTGTGTGTGTGTGTGTGTGTGTGTGTGTGTGTGTGTGTGTGTGTGTGTGTTCTGGCCTCTACAGCACTCCCTTGTCACTGAGGTTCAGATCCTAGTTTCTGGGCTCTACTGCACTCCCTAGACCACATTCGCGCACACATAAACACATAAACACACACACACACACACACACACACACACACACACACACACACACACACACACACACACATAAACACACACACACACACACATAAACACATAACACACACACACACACACACACACACACACACACACACACACACACACACACACACACACACACACACACACACACATAAACACACACACACACACACACACACACACACACACACACACACACACACACACACACACACACACACACACACACACACACACACACACACACACACACACACTCTTACTGCTCCAGTGACTCTGTATCCTCTCTGTGTCTCTCCTCACTGCTGGTGTCCTTGTGAAAAGGCCCAGAGTTTCCCCCGGCTGTTTACAGCACCACTGACCCCTGGTGCAGGTTGAAGCAGACTGCTGCTGTTTGCCCAGCATGGGGGGGCCTCTGCTCCTCTCATTAACCCAGCAACCAGCCTCTTCTCCTGGCCTTATCATCCCAGCAACCAGCCTCCTCTCCTGGCCTTCTACTCCCAGCATGAGGGGGCCTCTGCTCCTCTCATTAACCCAGCAACCAGCCTCTTCTCCTGGCCTTATACTCCCAGCATGAGGGGGCCTCTGCTCCTCTCATTAACCCAGCAACCAGCCTCTTCTCCTGGCCTTACTCTCCCAGCAACCAGCCTCTTCTCCTGGCCTTATCCTCCCAGCAACCAGCCTCTTCTCCTGGCCTTACTCTCCCAGCAACCAGCCTCTTCTCCTGGCCTTATACTCCCAGCAACCAGCCTCTTCTCCTGGCCTTACTCTCCCAGCATGAGGGGTCCTCTGCTTCTCTCATTAACCCAGCAACCAGCCTCATCTCCTGCCCTTATCCTCCCAGCAACCAGCCTCCTCTCCTGGCCTTACTCTCCCAGCAACCAGCCTCCTCTCCTGGCCTTACTCTCCCAGCAACCAGCCTCCTCTCCTGGCCTTATCCTCCCAGCAACCAGCCTCTTCTACTGGCCTCATTCTCTTCCACACACTCATCTCCTGCTGCAGATTATCTAAGGATATCTATACTCACATCAAGCCCATGATGGATGTCTGTGATTAAACACAAACATCTCAGTTAGATGATGGTTTGGGCTTCTGAACTGAACTGAACTAAACTGCTGGAACTCCGTTAGGCAGCTCTTGACTCCACATGCCAGACCCTCAGCTGGTCTCATCAACATTAATCAACAATACGCCTGCAGGAGCCGCCTACTGACATCAGCTCACCTCCTCCCACTGCACTTACGCCATACTGTATGCATCATCACAGTCTTCCCCTCAGAGCTGCAGCTCCCAGCATCATCCACTAGGGACAGTGGAGAGCAGAGAGGGTCCATAGTACGGGAGGCTGGTAGATCAATATGCGTCACTCGCCTCCATGTAGCACAAGGCTAATGGATTATTAATTCATTATTAAACACTGGGCTCAAAGTTGGGAGACAAATACATGTTTTTAAAATGTGTGTGTGTGTGTGTGTGTGTGCAAGGTGACAAATACATGTTTTTTTTAAATGTGTGTGTGTGTGTGTGTGTGTGTGTGTGTGTGTTAGGTGACAAATACATGCTTTGAACAATCAGCCCCTGCACTAAACTCCAAACACATAACATCAGCAAAGCAAGATGAATAACCCCCCATGGCTGCTTCGAAACCTGCAGCTGATGGTGTGTGTGTGGATGTGTCACACACACACACACACACACAACACACACACACACACACACACACACACACACACACACACACACACACACACACACACACACACACACACACACACACACACACTACTCTAGTCTGCACAAACCCAGTCGTGTAGTTTCTACATCACAGGTGATCATGATTTAGACAAAGCAAATTATGTTTGGTGAAATATGTCTCCTGCAAATTACTTAAATATAATACTGTGGTAGATTTAAGGCTGCTGCTTGAAGTCAGATCACTGTGATACATTTTCTCTGTTTCTGCCTCTTGAAGCTCATAGACATCTAAGAAAGTAATTCCTAATTCTGCTGAACATGCAAGACTGGTATCTGTCAGCCAGAAGATAAGACTTAAACGCATTTAGAATCAGTCCTGACCTGGATCGACACAGGTGATATGATAGAGAAAGAGAGAGGAAAAGAGGAGAGAGAGAGGGGGGTAATGTGTCAGAGGGAGAGGGACAGAAATAAAGAGGGAGGAAAAATAAAGAGGGAGGAAGAGAGAGTGTGTGTGTGTGTGAGTGTGTGTGTGTAAGTGTGTGTATGTGTTTTCGGAAGGCAGCCTATTGGTAAATGGTCTCTTCATCCTATCCGGCAGCCTTGGATGTTTCCTCCGCCTGTTGACCCTCATGTTGGGGGGGCGGGCGGTATGTGTGTGTGTGGATGTGTCTATCGCAAGAAGCCCTTCCATTTCTCAAGGCACCTGCAGTCCCTCTTTACCCAGAGTCCTTTGAGAGAGGAACAAACAGGCCCAGCGCCACATGACATCACTATCTAGGAACCCAGCTCCGCTCCTGACAGGCACCGTCGTCATGACATCACTATCTAGGGACCCAGCTCCGCTCCTGACAGGCTCCGTCGTCATGACATCACTATCAAGGGACCCAGCTCCTAACAGGCTCCGTCGTCAGTACAGGGAGAACATCTCTACAGCCTGAGCCAGAGAATACACCGCACAAGTCTCTAGAGACACCGAAAGTACTGTACGCTTTTACATGATCACACACACATGTGTGTGTGTGTGTGTGTGTGTGTGTGTGTGTGTGTGTGTGTGTGTGTGTCTGTCTGTTTGTGTGCTGTGTGTGTGTGTGTATGTGTGTATGACTCCAGAGACTCCCTAAAGCACTGTACGCTTTAAATGATCACACACATGTGTGTGTGTGTGTGTGTGTGTGTGTGTGTGTGTGTGTGTGTGTGTAAGTCTCCAGAGACACCTAAAGCACTGCACTCTTTACATGACTACACATCTGTGTGTGTGTGTGTGTGTGTGTGTGTGTGTGTGTGTGTGTGTGTGTGTGTGTGTGTGTGCGCTGTCGTGTGTGTGTGTGTGTGTGTGTGTGTGTGTGTATGACTCCAGAGACTCCTAAAGCACTGTACGCTTTGCATGATCACATCACTCCACAACACTCCACACCCACAGTCCTCTACAGGGTATGTAATGTGCAGCCTTCAGAACACATAAGCAGCCTCTGTCGTACACACACAACACACACACATACACACACACACACACACACACACACAAACACACATGGAAGACATGCTGAGACATGCAGCTGTAATGCAGGTGTGTATTGTGGGTTAATGTGTGTGTGTGTGTGTGTGTGTGTGTGTGTGTGTGTGTGTGTGTAATGTGGGTTAATGTGTGCAGATAGGATCGCATCAGGAGCTGAAACGCATGGAGGTGGGCGTCCTCTCCACCGTGGAAATAGGATTAGTAATCACGCCATCTCTCCATCTGTCCCCCAGCCCCGCTGGAGGAAACACGCCTCACCGCGCCCCACAGCGGGGACGGAATAATGAGACACGTCCATGACAACCGCCACAGTGTTCCACTCTAGTTACCAGGCAGCGTGGATCGGGAGGTGGGGGGCATGGGGTAGGAGGACAGGGGGTAGGAGGACAGGGGCAGGGGGGACAGGTACGGGGACACAGGGGGTGGGAACACACGGACAGGGGGGACAGGTACGGGAACAGGTGGGTATGGGGACAGGGACATGGGGGACAGGTACAGGGACATGGGTATGGGGGGACAGGAAAGGCAAGGACAGGGACAGGGGGGGGAAAGTCAATGACAGCGATTTTCTCTCATAGTTTTTCCGTAAATGAGTTTGGTGTGTGCTCACAGTGTGTTGGGGATTTGAGAGGTTGTGTGCTCTCTAGATTAGCACGTATCTACTGTTCACAAAGCTGCAGTTCAGGGCTGTGGAGGGTGAGGCCCATGGCAGAGTAAAGACACCGCCTGACAGAGATACCAGAGTATGCTCTCAGTACGGACACCCCAGATACCAGAGTATGCTCTCAATATGGACAGCGGGTGTTTAGAGACGCAGGAGAGAGAGAGAGAGACACTGTGGTCCTGGTGTTTAGAGACGCAGGAGAGAGAGAGAGACACTGTGGTCCTGGTGTTTAGAGACGCAGGAGAGAGAGAGAGACACTGTGGTCCTGGTGTTTAGAGACGCAGGAGAGAGAGAGAGACACTGTGGTCCTGGTGTTTAGAGACGCAGGAGAGAGAGAGAGACACTGTGGTCCTGGTGTTTAGAGACGCAGGAGAGAGAGAGAGACACTGTGGTCCTGGTGTTTAGAGACGCAGGAGAGAGAGAGAGACACTGTGGTCCTGGTGTTTAGAGACGCAGGAGAGAGAGAGAGACACTGTGGTCCTGGTGTTTAGAGACGCAGGAGAGAGAGAGAGACACTGTGGTCCTGGTGTTTAGAGACGCAGGAGAGAGAGAGAGACACTGTGGTCCTGGTGTTTAGAGACGCAGGAGAGAGAGAGAGACACTGTGGTCCTGGTGTTTAGAGACGCAGGAGAGAGAGAGACTAACACGAGGGAGGAGGAAGGATGCACTGGGAAAGCTGGAGGGAGGGATACAAAGGGGGCAGTCAGCAGGTTTGCGGAACATGGCTTATTTGGAAAAGTCCTCTTAGCAAACACAAACACACACACACACACACACACACACACACACACACACACACACACACACACACACACACACACACACACACACACACACACACACAACACACGGACACAAGCACCAACACCTGAAAATCCCCCTGGCAAAACTTCTGTTGGTAAGAGCATGTGCTGACTGGATGTTTAAGCTTCATGCAGATGCGTACAAAAGGAGAAAAGTGAAGCAAGGAGGGCCGTGGTGTTCTGATTATGCTCTACAGAAAAGCTCCTGTATGTGTGTGTGTGTGTGTGTGTGTGTGTTGTGTGTGTGTGTGTGGGTTGTGTGTGTGTGTGTGTGTGTCTGTGTGTCTGTGTGTGTGTGTGTGTGTGTCTGTGTGTGTGTGTGTCTGTGTGTGTGTGTGTGTGTGTGTGTGTGTGTGTGTGTGTGTGTGTGTGTGTGTGTGTGTGTGTGTGTGTGTGTGTGTGTGTGTGTGTGTGTGTGTGTGCATATGTGTGCAGTAAAGCTCCTGTGTGAAACATTAATCCCCAGAACCCAGCCTGAGCTCCAGACAGCTGGGACGGGAGGAAGTCTGTTATTACAGAGATGAGAAAACTTTTTATGAAAAATAAAAATATCCCGGACGAGGGATATAGACCTTTTAGTGTTAAAAAGTAAAAGAGAACTACACAGACCCACCATGGTCTATCACGCTGAGAGCATTAACCAGGTGTAATAGCTGCTCAACACACATGCACACACACACACACACATACACACACAGGCACACTCACCCACAAGAACCCACACTAACCCACAAACACGCACTCACACACACACACACACACACACACACACACACACACACACACACACACACACACACACACACACACACACACACACACACACACACACACACACACACACATGCACACAAGCGTGCGCACACACACACACACACACAGACACACACACACACACAAGCTCCAACACCACCTCATATCAAGCCTTGCACATTCAACCATGAAACACGCTTGTTGCCCCAGTGAAACTGCAAGATGAGCCTATTTCTTACCAGACACACACACACACACACACACACACACCTACACACACACCTACACACAGAGACACAGACAAAGACACACACTGCAGGATGAGCTTATTCCTTACAAGTGATGTGAAGATGTAGGTGTAATACACACACACACACACACACACACACACACACACACACACACACACACACACACACACACACACACACACAGCCTATTACTCACCAGTGATGTGAAGATGTAGGTGTAATACACAGACAGCATTCCTAGTTCCGACGCCTGAGAAAGAAAGATAGAGAGAGAGAGAGAGAGATAGAGAGAGAGAGAAGGGTTGAGGAGAAGGAGGCAGACAAAGATAGATAGAGAGAGAAAGAGAGAGAGACAGAGAGAGAGAGGAGGGGAGAAAGAGAAAATGCAATTAGATTAATTTCTGATTTATTGTGATGAACTCTGTTAAAACGAAAGATGAAGCAATTACTATTGAGGCTTCCCGTAATGCAACAGTGGGTTTAAGTAGATGATAAGATCGGTGCCAAACTCAATCCCAGGTGTTAAGGCCACAGCATGTGTGTGTGTGTGTGTGTGTGTGTGTGTGTGTGTGTGTGTGTGTGTGTGTGTGTGTTGATTTATGATAGAGTTCTTTGTACGAGAAAGTCAGTGTGTGTGCGTGTGTGTGTGTGCATGTGTGTGTCAGTGTGTGTGTGTGTGTGTGCATGTGTGTGAGTGTGATGTGCATGTGTGTGTAAGTGTGTGGTGTGTGTGTGTGTGTGCATGTGTGTGCGTGCATGTGTGTGTCAGTGTGTGTGTGTGGGTCAGTGTCACTGTGTGAGTGTTTTCACAGGTTAAATAAGTGGAGGGAGATTGACATGAGTCTACCCCCCTCACCACCTCACCAGATAAAAGAAGGGCAAGCACTTTCTAAATGACTCAGAAACCTGCAGCTGTCTCCAAGGGAACCAAGGCTTCAGGAAC
>NC_137915.1:2878008-2880508 GCF_963457725.1 Sprattus sprattus
TTCAGTGAACAAATATTTTCATATTACTTTTCCACCCGTTGTTAGTCATGTAATCCATTCATATCGATGTGAATCAATCAATACTAATACAACTTTAACTGTGGTGTGTTTTTGTTTCATTTCACAACGTATTTACTGTATAATCAACGGTTTTGTTTCATTTCACAACGTATTTACTGTATAATCAACGGTAGCAGATGTAAACATTCCGCATTTGATTTGAACTGATCTAGTTTTGTCACTTCCATGTGCTTTGAGATAGAGCAGTTAAACCCCCATGGAGACCCCATGGAGAGAATCGGATAGGATCGGAGTGCTGCCATCATGTGCCCGCACTCACTGAGAGACGGGAGAGCGGAGTCTGGACAGACCGGAGACCACACACGGAACTCCACAGGACACAACATGACACAGCAAGGCATGGCTACATTACATCCCTGCCTTCCTCTGAGCGTAGCGTTTGGAAAAGGTTCCTGAATGAGCAGCCTGAGAGACTATGGTGCTCATTAACTAGAAGAGCATATCAGTGGCTAGACTGCTGAGGCTAGTTATGGCAAACGCTGCAGGGCTTGGGTCGCACATGGGAGACGTGTGATCACATACAGATGCAGTACTGGCCCAGAGGCATGTGCCTGAGTCTGTGTGTGTGTGTGTGTGTGTGTGTGTGTGTGTGTGTGTGTGTGTGTGTGTGTGTGTGTGTGTGTGTGTGTGTGTGTGTGTGTGTGTGTGTGTGTGTCTGTGTGTGTGGGTGGGTGTGTGTGTGTGTGTGTGTGTCTGTGTGTGTGGGTGGGTGTGTGTGTGTGTGTGTGTGTGTGTGTGTGTGTGAGAGAGAGTATTCTGTCATGCATTTGCACATGCAGCAGGAGGCTGGTTCTCTTGCTCAGGTTCTGACTCAGGCTGGGTGTTTATGTCCAGCACTGCTGCAGTGCAGACCTGAGCTGTGAGACAGATGTGCACGCACACACACACACACATACACGTACACACACACAGACACACACACACAGACACACGCTCACACAGACACAGACACAGACACACACACACACACACACACACACACACACACGTACACACACACACGCACACACACACACACACACACACACACACACACACACACACACACACACACACACACACACACACACACACACACACACACACACACACACACACACACACACACACACACACACACACTCACACAGACACACACACGCGCACAGACAAACACAGATACACACTCACAGACACACACACACGCGCACTCACATTGTTATCCCACTGGTGCACACACACACACAAGTCTTTTAGAAGAGCAGTGGAATATCTTAAAAAGCCCATCTTTTTCACAGCTGCTTCAAGATCTCTCTCCCCCTTAAGATTCTGTGATCATTGAGTGTTTTGACTGATTTGAAAGATTCATCTATTAGTATTCCACTCATCAGGCTATTCTCCCGCGATGAAAGACGGGCTGGAGGGATATTTTTAAAACTGATTAAAATTCACTCCACCACTAAGCTGAGACAAAAGTGATTTCAAGGTTAGCCGTAATGTTTAATGGTGTGTGTCCCACTACATTTGAAGGAGTGACTCTCTGAACTGTAATTACAGGCTGTGTGTGGATCCCAGCTTCATAGACATCCACACTCACTCCATCAAGTAGGGCAGATACGTCTGCTTCCCTCTCAGATGGTTAATTACCTCACAAACACCGTAAATCAGTTGCATGTGTTTGTGTGTTGACAACAATCTCCCATAGCAGAGCGATGCTTTGTTTTCGACTGTCTCCTGAATCTATAACAGAGGAGTGCTCAGACTGTCACCTGAATCTATAACAGAGGAGTGTTCAGACTGTCACCTGTCTCCTGAATCTATAACAGAGGAGTGTTCAAACTGTCACCTGAATCTATAACAGAGGAGTGTTCAAAATGTCACCTGAATCTATAACAGAGGAGTGTTCAGACTTCAAACTGTCACCTGCCTCCTGAATCTATAACAGAGGAGTGTTCAGACTGTCACCTGCCTCCTGAATCTATAACAGAGGAGTGTTCAGACTGTCACCTGTCTCCTGAATCTATAACAGAGGAGTGTTCAGACTGTCACCTGCCTCCTGAATCTATAACAGAGGAGTGTTCAGACTTCAAACTGTCACCTGCCTCCTGAATCTATAACAGAGGAGTGTTCAGACTTCAAACTGTCACCTGTAGACCTTCAGCCCAGATGGGAGAGGGGGATGAGAGGAGAGAGGAACTGAGTTACAGTGTTTACAGGAACCAGTGTTTACAGTGTTTACCAGTGTTTACAGGAACCAGTGTTTACAGTGTTTACCAGTGTTTACAGGAACCATTTATGTGGGATGAGAGGAGAGAGGAACTGAGTTACAGTGTTTTCAGGAACCATTTCTCCCCAACCACCTTTTGGACACTACAATCACCATCAGATACACCAGGTGAGTCACCAAGGAGATGCAGACACCAGGTGAGTCACCAAGGAG
>NC_137915.1:2885508-2888008 GCF_963457725.1 Sprattus sprattus
ACTGCAGAGGCAGGAGTCACTGCAGAGGCAGGAGTCACTGCAGAGGCAGGAGTGGCTGCAGAGGCAGGAGTCACTGCAGAGGCAGGAGTCACTGCAGAGGCAGGAGTCACTGCAGAGGCAGGAGTCACTGCAGAGGCAGGAGTGGCTGCAGAGGCAGGAGTCACTGCAGAGGCAGGAGTCACTGCAGAGGCAGGAGTCACTGCAGAGGCAGGAGTCGCTGCAGAGGCAGGAGTCACTGCAGAGGCAGGAGTGGCTGCAGAGGTAGGAGTCACTGCAGAGGCAGGAGTCGCTGCAGAGGCAGGAGTCACTGCAGAGGCAGGATCCAGGCAGGATCTGTGTATGCAACCCCATGGTGCTCTTCCCAAGAAGGAAGACAGGTGGTGATAGGGGAGGAGGAGGGGTCATTTTGCTGCTGCCGTGACGAATGCCAAAAACAAAACTGGAAACTGCGTATTAATTATACAAGAGCTTCACAAGATGCACGGCAAATTTGTCGCATCTCCTCCCGAACTATAATCTATAGTTTCTACGCTGGGCAGCACACACACACACACACACACACACACACACACACACACACACACACACACACACACACACACACACACACACAAACACACACACACAAACCTACATTAGCACATTAGATGCATGTCAACATACAGAGTAATTTGTAGATTAGCTGAATATGACCCGGTGAATTAGCCTGTGTTACTTGATGTATTGCTGTGAGCTGAGTGAGAAAGTGGAGTTTGGGGGTTTTGTTGTTGTTGTTGTTGTGTTTTAATCCGAGCCCAGAGCAAACTGAGAGGAATAAGCAGGTGCTGGAGCAGGATTAGAAGACAGGTGCTGTTCTCTGACATGGCTGCCGGCCTTCTTTAAAATTATTCTCCTTCAGTTTCCATTGGCACAGCAGTCACTGGACAGATCTGCTCTCAGGCAGGTCCACAAATGTGTGTTTGTGTGTGTGTGTGTGTGTGTGTGTGTGTGTGTGTTTGTTTGTTTCTGCATCACAGTGGACAGATCTGTTCTCAGGCAGGTCTACATATTCGTGTGTGTTTCTGTATGTGTGTGTGTGTGTGTTTGTGTGTGTGTGTGTGTGTGTGTGTTTGTTTCTGCATCACAGTAGACAGATCTTTTCTCAGGCAGGTCTACATATGTATGTGTGTGTGTGTGTGTGTGTGAGTGTGTGTGTGTGTGTTTGTGTGTGTGTATTTGAAGTGGACAAATCTGTTCTCTGGCAGGGTTGACAATAAGTATATATAATATCACCTACAGCAACAACAGAAAGTGTGTACATGTGTGTGTGTGTGTGTGTGTGTGTGTGTGTGTGTGTGTGTGTGTGTGTGTGCTAATATCACATTTCTTTTTGTGTTATAAAGTGATTTCCCACAGCCTGCTTAAATGAAAAAAATAGCTTTTTAATTTCAGTAACAGGTTGTTCCCTTGGTGCAGGTGTGTCTGTTGTGTTAACCACTGAGAACATTGCAGCAGGCCGCTGTAATAAACTGCTCGTGGTTTCAATTATTAATCTCTGCCAGGGTCCCATAAACGATGAGTCCAATTTGCTCTCCTTTGTCTGCCCACACGTACCCCCAGCGCTTTCATCCCAGTTATAAGCCTCCAGTGAGCCCGAATCTCACTCTGACTCCTGCTGCGAGCTCCTCACATCACTGTGTACACAAGCAGCAGATTTAACTGAAGGAACGAGTGGTGGGCTCAATACTGAAGGCATCTTTTCTCCAAATCCAGCCCTGCGGTGGTGGTGGTGACGGTGGTGGTGGTGGTGGTGGTGGTGGTGGTGATGTTGACGGTGCAGGGAGGCAGCAGTCAATGTCGGGCCTGCAGTCAATCCTCACTTCAAACAACTCCAGGCCTTCACTGAGCACCAGGGTGTTTGAGGGAGATAAGTCACACACTACCCAGTGCAGCCCTATCTCTAAATGGACGCCATTGACAGGGAATAATGCCCCCCTCCAGATTGCGGTACATGCTGAAGTGTGAGTGTGATCTGTGTCTGTGTTGACCCATTTATACACAAAAGACCACTTAGTGGGACACTGGAGTTTCTTTATTTACCAATCTGTTAGAAATGTTGTGGTTGTCATATTCCACAAGTTCTACCCAATTACTTGCGCGCTCCAGATTACCGTCTGAAAATCCCCTGTTTATAGGATGAAATAACACCAAGATTCTCCACACTAAAGCGTCTGTCACCAAGAGTCTCTTCCCAGTAGGTAAACAACAGTGCTCCATCTTTGATGTTTTGTACACAAGTCTGTGGCATTTTGGCTGTAAAAAAAAAAGCCTCTCTATTTGCTAGCTCTTCTTCTGTCTTTCTGTTGTTCGACACACAGTGTGAACTCCAAGGCTGCCTGCCTCTCAAAGGTCACGCCAAAATCCTCAAAGCAGCCAGAGATGAAGTCAAAGCCAAAGCCGCTCTCTCACAACTCACAACCAATTACTTTCTGAAAGAGGGGGGGGTTCGTCTGAAGAGTTG
>NC_137915.1:2893008-2895508 GCF_963457725.1 Sprattus sprattus
GGACTGCAGTGTGGGCCACTTGCTTTAGTGCGTGTCTGAATGAGGAGCCCATCAAGAGCTTTAGATTGTGTTTGAATGAGGAGCCCATCGAAGAGCTTGTTACAGCAGAATTGAATGTAGCTTCACTGATTTAAAGGGAAAAGTGTGACGATGAGCAGCGCTTTGGCCAAACTGTGTGGTGGTGTTGGAGAGAAACTAACCGTGTCAGCTGGACTCTACCCAGAGATAGAAGTCCTTCCAGAAAGCACAGGTGAGCTAATGACCTGAGCGACTCTCTTACGAGTCCACACAGGCATTTACACACCCTCTCTCTGCATGTATGCATTAAAGCTTCATGAGTTATCGAGTGGCCTACACGCTGCTGGGAGGCGTCGCCATGAATAATGAAAGGCCTTTTTTATTAGCGTCAGAGAGCTGATCCCAGACCTGAGGAGAACGCCATGTGTCCACACTGATGTCTCAATCACGACTAAACTCACGAGGAGAACGCCATGTGTCCACACTGATGTCTCAATCACGACTAAACTCACGAGGATAGATAAATATATATATATATATATATATAGATATATCTTTCAGTGCAGAATAAAACAGTAACGCCAATGGATCTCTTATATCATACTCAAATATAGTGTAAAATAAAGTATCAGTTTTAATGGTTTTAATAAGTAAAACGTCTGTTTTATGCTTATTACGTTCATAACACTGAGTTAATGATTAATAGATAAAGGTTATATAGAATTCATTATTCAGCTTTTACATATTTGAACTGCTCACTTACAGTCTGTAGTGACTTCCTTTGTTACACCCAAACACAATGGGCCTCATTGGCTGGATCTCACTCACTCCGTCTCCAGCTGAAACTGGTCTAATACACCCAAACACAATGGGCCTCATTGGCTGGATCTCACTCACTCCGTCTCCAGCTGTAACTGGTCTAATACACCCAAACACAATGGGCCTCATTGGCTGGATCTCACTCACTCCGTCTCCAGCTGTAACTGGTCTAATACACCCAAACACAATGGGCCTCATTGGCTGGATCTCACTCACTCCGTCTCCAGCTGTAACTGGTCTAATACACCCAAACACAATGTTTTCATTGGCTGGATCTCACTCACTCATTCTCCAGCTGTAACTGGTCTAATACACCCAAACACAATGTTTTCATTGGCTGGATCTCACTCACTCATTCTCCAGCTGTAACTGGTCTAATACACCCAAACAAAATGTTTTCATTGGCTAGATCTCACTCGCTCACTCTCCAGCTGTAACTGGTCTAATCCATCAGGTTCGTGCTCCCATCATCAACAGGACATATCCCCTCATTCTTAATGACTGTCACCTTTCTTTCTCTCCTCAGTGCTGTGGCCTCTGCTGCTGTAGATGCTGCTGTCTTTCTCTCGCCATTGAAGCCTGTTTGTCAACTCCACTGCTGAAATCTGTCTGTTTCCTCCCTCTTCCCATCATGCCTTTCTCTCCGCCTCTCTCAGCTGCGGCTGGAGTGGTGTGTCTGAGCGCGCCCGGTGGACGTAGTTAGCCTGAATGACAGCTAATGACACCCGCTGAGAGATTGCCTATTCCCACGACACTTTGCCGGCCACAGTAGGATGGCTACATCATTGGCCTGCCAGCAGACGAGAATATGTCTTTCTCACTCTCTCCTCCTCTCACCACCTCTCCATCTCTCTCTCTCTCTCTCTCTCTCTCTCTCTCTCTGTCTGCCATCTAATAATCTCTGTCTCCCTTTCCCCTCTCTGTCTTCTCACAGCCCCTCATGTTTTTCTTCTTCTGCCTGCCTCCACCTCTACCTCTCTCCTGTCTTTATTTGTCTCTCTCCTCCCTCTCTCACTCCCTGCCTCCGGCCCTCCGGCCCTTCACCTCTCCCCCACCCCTCCTCTCCTTTCACACAGCTTTGACTCATCATCCCTCTGCCTCTCCCCTCCACTGCTCCGGCCGCTGATTAAAAAAAGAGGGGAGAAATCAGTTGTCCAGACCTGCCATTTGTCAGGATCAATCCATCTGGCCACTGCTTGATGTGGTGCAAACTCCAGCACAGGCTGAGCAGCAGCAGCAGCAATCAGACATGGAGTGGGAGGTGTTCTGCTCTCCCTTCCTCCATCCAGTGTTCACACATCCTGCACTAAACACCAGCCCCTCAGACACATGTTGAGGGTGCTCCGAGCACCCAGACCCAATATAGTACGATACCATATTCTCTTTGAATTGGGGAAGAACATAAATCTCTCTCTGATGAATAAATACATGTAGATGTCTAGAGGCAAGTTAGCCCCACACTTAAATTAACAGATTCATGAAAACATGAAAACATTAACAGATTCATGAAAACATTCCCAGCTTGAATGGCCTACCTCGACATAAACTTATCGATGTAAACTATGATTGCGGAGGTTCGCGTTATCTTAGTTAAGATCTTGCTAATAACACCAATACATTTAGATGAAAAAGCTGCACACATGAATCTAAACTTAGAAAATGT
>NC_137915.1:2900508-2905508 GCF_963457725.1 Sprattus sprattus
AGCAGCAGCAGCATAATCATCATCTGGATTTACTGACATTTTCGGTATATATAAACACATAATATCAATTGGTAACTGGTGTGTTGTATCCTGTTTATGTCTGATACTTTATAAACATTTATGTTTTACGTTAACTTATTACACTAGGCAGCAGTATTGTGAAGTAGAGCTAGAAATGGCTTTGCTAGCTCCCATATTGTAGCTCACACCAGCAACTGCTCAATTTAGGACAGAAAGGAGTTTGGTAAATTAGCTTGTAACTGTCAATGATAACTAGTTATTAGAATATATTAGCCAACGTTAAGTTGACTTCAAAGGGGCAGTCGAGTGTTTAGGTTGTGTCAGCTAGCTTGGAAAGCTAGCTAATAATTTTTGATTGAAGCTTCACGTTAGCCTCTGTAAACGTTTAGCTAGCTAACGTTAGCTAACTATGAGGTAGCATATCCCAAGTAACTTGTTGTGACCGATAGCGTGAGTTAACATTAACCCGTGTCCTGGGAGTAATGATTCATGAGAGACCTTGAATCATCAGGTTAACTGAAAAACGTTTGAGGATGTACACACAGCGTAGCTGTTGTAGTGTGCTCAGTTTTCGAAAACTAGACTGAAACTAAGAAGGATAACTATGACTAAATGTGACTAAAACTAATATGCACTGAATCTAAAATAGCTGCTGAATCTAAAATAGCTGCCAAAATGAACACTGAGATGTATTAATTTTGGCAGCTATTTTAGATTCAGTCTTAAGACAAAAATGCATATTAGTTTTAGTCACATTTAGTCATAGTTATCCTTCTTAGTTTCAGAAGAGGTTTTTCATGGTTGCTAGCTCTAATCAGATGTACTATAGGCTTATAAGAGAAGACTAACTTTTTATGCCAACGAACACCAATAACTAGAACTAATTTGACAGACTATAAACCAATGTGATACACGTGCTCTCTAGCTATACAGTAAAAGTGTTGCTTACGTTTGATACTAGACCTACAGTCTAACTCTAACTGCATTAAGTCTAACATATAGGCCTATCTTACAATAAACTTTAAGTAAAGCTGGCTATGTAACCGCATTCATTCCAATATTGTTGCAGAGATGTTTCCTTTTACCAAGATAGCAATTTCAACAATTCACTTAGCTAAGTAAGTCAGTATAACGAAACTCTGAGATACCCTCATATGTCTAAACGTCAGTGGAGCCAAAATATAATGGTTGAGCTTGGTTGCTTGCTAAAATATATTGGAAGAAGGCCCCACTACACTGATTGAGTAGATGTAAATACATGTTAATTCATAGGCACTTGTTCTCTCTGTCACAGAGCAAGCACACTCTCGCAGTTCGTTCACGAAACGCATTCTAGTTTATTTATTTATTTATTCCGTACGTTTTTCTTGCAGCTAACTACTCCTCGCCTGATTGAGCTAGAGACGCCATTCAAACACCAAAACGTCCAGCTCGATCCGGTGCAAGCTGCTATGACTTTTCGTGGCGGTACCCCTTGGCACTCCTTTTTTATCCCTCTTTTTCATCCCCTTTTTTCTCCATAGACTTGCATGGCAGAGCTCTGCCATTATGACGTCATAATAGGGTCATTAAACTGGCCTGCAGCTGTGCTTCTCACTGACACCGCCAAATCCAAGGAACGTCATTTTCTCTGTCCCTCTCAATTCAACTTTGAAAAAGAATAAGAGGAACCGTATTTCTCTGTCCCTCTCAATTCAACTTTGAGAAAGAATAAGAGTAACTACAGTTTCTAACCTAGCTACCGTATTTCCACTTCGTTAAGGTGAGTTGAATGGAAGCATTTTCAGTGTACTGACTGAAATTTTAATGGAAACTGATAGTTAGCCGTAGCAGCTAACATATAAATTAACGTTACGTTAACGTTGGAGACGACATTTTCCGTAATTCAAGTTGTGAAGTAAACCTTTGAAGTAATTCATCATTTTTGTTGTGTGGATATAGTGAACTAAGGCTTGTATTCCCACTACGGTAACGTTAGCTGTGTTAAGCAGAGCTATCCTAGCTGTGTTAAGCAACTGTAACATCTGAGTACGGGGCTAAAGGCTAACTAACACTACGTAACGGGAGTATCCACTGGCAGTTTCAGCTAGCCGTAACGGGGGATCATTTTCCTTAATTCAAGTTGTTAAGTAAACCTGTGAAGTAATTCATGAATTTAGTTGTGTGGTCAAGTGAGCTAAGGCTTGTATTCCTACTACGGTAACGTTAGCTATCCTAGCTGTGCGGGGCTATGCAAAGGTTGCTTATACTGAAAGAATGGTTAACTTGTTGTGGCCGATAGCGTGAGTTAACATTAACCCGTGTCCTGGGAGTAATGATTCATGAGAGACCTTGAATCATTAGGTTAACTGAAAAACGTTTGAGGATGTAGCTGTTGTAGTGTGCTCAGTTTTCGAAAACTAGACTGAAACTAAGAAGGATAACTATGACTAAATGTGACTAAAACTAATATGCACTGAATCTAAAATAGCTGCTGAATCTAAAATAGCTGCCAAAATGAACACTGAGATGTATTAATTTTGGCAGCTATTTTAGATTCAGTCTTAAGACAAAAATGCATATTAGTTTTAGTCACATTTAGTCATAGTTATCCTTCTTAGTTTCAGAAGAGGTTTTTCATGGTTGCTAGCTCTAATCAGATGTACTATAGGCTTATAAGAGAAGACTAACTTTTTATGCCAACGAACACCAATAACTAGAACTAATTTGACAGACTATAAACCAATGTGATACACGTGCTCTCTAGCTATACAGTAAAAGTGTTGCTTACGTTTGATACTAGACCTACAGTCTAACTCTAACTGCATTAAGTCTAACATATAGGCCTATCTTACAATAAACTTTAAGTAAAGCTGGCTATGTAACCGCATTCATTCCAATATTGTTGCAGAGATGTTTCCTTTTACCAAGATAGCAATTTCAACAATTCACTTAGCTCAGTAAGCCAGTATAACGAAACTCTGAGATACCCTCATATGTCTAAACGTCAGTGGAGCCAAAATATAATGGTTGAGCTTGGTTGCTTGCTAAAATATATTGGAAGAAGGCCCCACTACACTGATTGAGTAGATGTAAATACATGTTAATTCATAGGCACTTGTTCTCTCTGTCACAGAGCAAGCACACTCTCGCAGTTCGTTCACGAAACGCATTCTAGTTTATTCCGTACGTTTTTCTTGCAGCTAACTACTCCTCGCCCGATTGAGCTAGAGACGCCATTCAAACACCAAAACGTCCGGCCCGATCCGGTGCAAGCTGCTATGACTTTTCGTGGCGGTACAACTTGCCATCCCTTTTTTATTCCTCTTTTTCATCCCCTTTTCCTCTCATTGACTAACATGGTGGAAGGTTGAGCCATTGTGACGTCACACACTCTGAGCTAGGAGAAGCTCTCTTAAATGCCATAACAATCATGCTAATCGAAAACCACCATCAAGGTTTATACCTCTTAAATGCCATAAAAATCATGTAAATCGAAAACCACCATTAAGCTTTATATCATGATACAGTAGTAGGTATAGCTAGCGAGTTGTTTACGTTCACAACCCTCAGACAGTTAAAAAGGCCCGACAACAGTCACCAAAGAAAACCTAGATATACTATTGATACTATCGTGAATAGAGTGATGATAGCTAGCGAGCGATTTAGCCTTCACCCAGGCTCAGGTTTATTTTGCTAGCTCCGATATCGACGCAGAGACAGTGTGAAAAAGGATGAAAAACTTAACGAGGAAAAGTGGTTCAGGAACTACGTATGCAGTAGTTGGCTGTACCAACTCAAGAAAACACCTGAACGAGTGGTTAGATAGAGAGTGCAAAATATTAAAACGAATGTAGTGGCAACAGTTTCAGGTACAGTTTATACACCCGCTCTAACAGTGTTAACCAGTATGTGAGTAACGTGGGTTTTATTAAGGCATAGCGTGTGTAATGTGTAGCTATTTCATTCCGTTTGTTAACCTTTCCGGCTGTCTGTATACCAGCAGCAGAGCGGAGCATTTCACTCCCCTGCCATCTCGGAATGAAATAGCTACACAATACACACGCTATGCTTTAATAAAACTCACGTTTTACGAGACACCAACAGAGGCACAATCGACAAGTCTTACCATTGAAGATCTTTGACGTTCGGTCTGAAACTACAACCAGCCATCCAGGTTAATCCAAGGTATTGTGGAGAACGACAGTTGCATCAATCATTTCATTAAAACTTCACACTTATTACATTGGACATATCCACCAGCCTAATTAGAATCTGCATTGTCTACTGAGCAGAAATATCTCCATACAGTAGATTTCCCTTCGTTTAGTATCATTTTAAACTTTCCAGATTACTGTATTGCTCGTCAAGTGATACGTGTCCAGAAACAAGGCCATTTGTCTGGATAGCCATAGCTAGCATAACTGCCATTGAAATCCAATGGTAATGCTACCTAGCTAGGTATGCTAATTGTCGGTATCCATCGTTAACTCGTTAATCGTTAACCATCATGTCACTGGCTTTAATTTAAGAATGGCATGTTAGTAGTACATTTAGTAGTACATATAATATCAGTACACTTGATTCATTACTGCTGATGTGTTACTTATATATGTTACTTATTAGCAGCTAGCTACCTAGCTAGCCACTATGAGTTCCAATGTGTTTTCGGTTAGTATTAGCGGCAAGCTAAGCTAGCTGCTGTAATATTTGAGTTAAGCTTCAGTTAAGACGCTGCGTACCGTACTTCATCATCACATTCGATTATTTATTACAAACAAATTCGAATTCAGCTGTAGGCATGAGATCTGTATCTTGGAGACTAATTGCATCCACAATTTAAGTACTGCAAGCTAGACTACTACAGTTGACACAACACAGGAGGTCCCTGGGCCTGAGAAGGGAAGGTAAGGTAAGGAGTTTAATGTGGCTATAATATGGAATTTTAAATGTGCCTAAAACTAGACTAAATTGTAATGAGTTTTCGAAAACTAGACTGA
>NC_137915.1:2920508-2928008 GCF_963457725.1 Sprattus sprattus
TGGAGGGAGGGAGAGAGAGACAAAGAGGAAAGTGCGAGTGAGCTGGGGGCAACAGAGTCTGAGTCTCTGCTTTAAGCTGCGGCTCGTAAAAGGAGAATGATTGGTGCTTCAGGAGGCTCATGGATGCTGAATCACTGCCTTCCAGCTGGCCAGGGTCACACACAGGTCCGTCTTTACCGCCAGGGTAACTGTGACCTCCACGGCCCACTACCTACACACATAAATCCAGGAGATTCAAGCCTGTTTGCACTGGGAGGACCATGTTAGCAAATCACACAAACACAAACACACCCTCACTAGTATATGACACACACACCATCGCATAACTTACATTATGACACACACACACACACACACACACACACACACACACACACACACACACACACACCATTACATAACTAGATAATAACACACACACACACACACACACACACACACACACACACACACACACACATAAACCTTATCAACGAAACAAGAGAGATACGTCAGCAAATCACTCACACCTACACACACGCCATCTGGTAATCAAATGAACACCATTACCACTCCAAGAAGTCACACACCATCACCACTCCAGGCAATCAGATGAACCCAATCACCAACGGGAGACATCAGGAGATACCAAACACACACACACACACACACACACACACACACACACACACACACACACACACACACACACACACACACACACACACACACACACACACACATAAACCTGATCAGATAAACACAATCACCAACGGGATACATCAGGAGATACCAAACACACACACACACACACATAAACCTGATCAGATAAACACAATCACCAACGGGAGACATCAGGAGATACCAAACACACACACACACACACACACATAAACCTGATCAGATAAACACAATCACCAACAGGAGACATCAGGAGATACCAAAGACACACACACTCTGATTAGACTGAGGGCGTCCTGATGTTCCACAAGTCCCTGATCCCAAGAGAGACAAAAAACAGCAACGAACAGCAGAGACACGGAGTACAGACACCCAGTACAGACACACACACCCAGTACAGACACACACACACACAGTACAGACACACAGCAGAAACCCTCCCAGGCACTGGCTGTGTGTGTGTGTCTGTACTGGGTGTCTGTACTCCGTGTCTCTGCTGTTCGTTGCTGTTTTTGGTCTCTCTCTGATTGACACCGAGGCTTAATGGCTGATGCAGAGAGACCCATGAGAGTGTTATGACACAGCAGCTATTTTCCCTCCTCCTCTCTGGATCTAGTCTTGAAATAATTGCAGAATTGAATCTGTTGAGATGCTGCCCTTCTTCGTGGCGAGTTAGTAGCATTTCCAGCTAAGCACAGGAGGTGTTTGTGTCCTCTCCCTTCTGCACAAATACACTGCACATATCTGAGGCTGTGCACAGATCAGCTGTCTGAGTGGCACTGAAATACTCCGTGCTACACTACTGTTCTGAGATCAGTGGCACCCACTCTGAGACACTCCACAGAGTAGATGGCTCTGTGTGGAGGAGACATGGAGCAGGCTGACTCCTCATCATCGTCCTCCTCTTCCTCTACATTCTGTTTCACCTCCTCCTCCTCCTCCTCCTCCTCCTCCTCCTCCTCCTCCTCCTCCACCTTCTCCTCCTCCACCTCCACCTTCTTCTCCACAGCCTTTTCACCACCACCTCCTCCTCTTGCTCCAACTCCACCACCTCCTGCGCAGTGGGGATGCTCAACATAAATCATGGCTGGCTCCTTGGCTTCTTACTTCTCCTCCTCCTCCTCCTCCTCCTCCTCCTCCATGGCCTCTGGCCTCCACTTGGTGCAGACTCAGCAGCATGGCGGCGGCTCCAAACCCTGAGCCAGCTGAACAGCTCGGCAGGAGCTGACAGGCCTGTTAGCCGCGCTGACAGCAGACCCCTCAGAGAGTCCAGTAATAAATGATACCTGCCCAGTGGGCCCCATGGTCCATCCTCAGAGAGTCCAGTAATAAATGACATCTGCCCCGTGGGACTGACTGTTTGGACCAAACAGGCTCGCTGCTCTACGCTAAAGAGGCTTCACTCCAAATGAAGAGGACATTAACACTGAAGTAATGAGTCCAAACACAGTGGGGGGAAACAAACACTCTTAATCTGCAGTCATTAAGGACTTCTAGAAAGACAAAAACAACTTTCACTCAGATTCACTAGCCTACACTTACACCAGCAGCCTCAGGGGGAGGAGGGATGTGTGTTTGAGATTGTAATGCTAGAGTTGCTTGAACACACATTTCCACAGACTATTGACTGTGTGGGAAATGTGCTTGTAAATAAGAGTCGGACCTTTATGTGTTTGTAAAGTAGAGTCGGACATTTACTCTGGTGACTGAGTCATCAAAGGGAAGAGCCTACACGTGTGTGTGTGTGTGTGTGTGTGTGTGTGTGTGTGTGTGTGTGTGTGTGTGTGTGTGTGTGTGTGTGTGTGTGTGTGTGTGTGTGTGTGTGTGTGTGTGTGTGTGTGTGTGTGTGTGTGTGTGTGTGTGTGTGTGTGTGTGTGTGTGTGTGTGTGTGTATATGTGTATGTGTGTGTGTATATGTGTATGTGTGTGTGTGTGTGTGTGTGTGTGTGTGTGTGTGTGTGTGTGTGTGTGTGTGTGTGTGTGTGTGTGTGTGTGTGTGTGTGTGTGTGTGTGTGTGTGTGTGTGTGTGTGTGGATTTCCTGCACAGCAGCTATGGTAGTCTGCTGCTGGGGCTCGGCCTTCCTCTCTAAAAAGAAAAGCTGTGTTTGACGTTTAAATGGCAGAGTTGTTTGAATGCATATTTGCCCAACCTTTCGACTGCGTTGGGAAATCTGTTTGCAAATAGGAGTTTGACATTTTCTAGGATATCTGAATCAGCGAAGAGGAGACTTGTTTGAAAATCACACAGGCGGGTAGAATAGTCCAGGGCGTGTGATCAAATGGCTCCTGATGGCCTTTTAAAGGGGATTCAGATCCAGACCAAATAATAAGACGACAGACGTGAGAGGCCAGAGGAAGTTGAGCAGCAGCTCTCAACAATACCTGACGCACCCATCACACCTCACACCATTACAGAGGGACAATCTGGGTTCAAGTGCTGTGAGCTAGAGTGTATGAGCTCAGGAGGAGAGAGGAGGAGAGAAGAGAGAAAAAAGAGACGAGAAAGACATTGACAAATGAGAGAAAGTGAGTGGCAATATACTGTAGGCTGAGGGAGCGAGAGAGACAAGGAAAAAAGAGAGAGAGGTACAGAGTCAGTCCATGAGGGGCCCAGGGTTGCTACCGAGGGATGGAGGTTCCTCCTCCTCCTCGTTCCTCCTGCTCTCTTTCTCCTCCTCCTCGTTCCTCCTGCTCTCTTTCTCCTCCTCCTCTCTCATCCTCCTCTCCCTTGTTCCTCCTGCTCTCTTTCTCCTCCTCCTCTCTCCTCCTCCTCCTCCTCGTTCCTCCTGCTCTCTTTCTCCTCCTCCTCTCTCCTCCTCCTCTCCGTTGTTCCTCCTGCTCTCTTTCTCCTCCTCCTCTCTCCTACTCTCTCCTCCTCCTCGTTCCTCCTGCTCTCTTTCTCCTCCTCCTCCTCGTTCCTCCTGCTCTCTTTCTCCTCCTCCTCCTCGTTCCTCCTGCTCTCTTTCTCCTCCTCCTCTCTCCTCCTCCTCGTTCCTCCTGCTCTCTTTCTCCTCCTCCTCTCTCATCCTCCTCTCCCTTGTTCCTCCTGCTCTCTTTCTCCTCCTCCTCTCTCCTCCTCCTCCTCCTCGTTCCTCCTGCTCTCTTTCTCCTCCTCCTCTCTCCTCCTCCTCTCTGTTGTTCCTCCTGCTCTCTTTCTCCTCCTCCTCTCTCCTACTCTCTCCTCCTCCTCGTTCCTCCTGCTCTCTTTCTCCTCCTCCTCCTCGTTCCTCCTGCTCTCTTTCTCCTCCTCCTCTCTCCTCCTCCTCCTCCTCCTCCTCGTTCCTCCTGCTCTTTTTCTCATCCTCCTCTCTCCTCCTCCTCTGTGCTGCTCTGTGAGGACCAGGCTGTCTGCTGCCTGCAACGGCTGACAGAGGCTCTGGCGGGAAACAAATGGCTAATCGATAGTCATCTCCCCAGAGAAAGATGCACAGCTGCCCCACCACCACACACACACACACTTTCTGGCCACCCAACCCCCCCTCTCTAGTAAAGCTCCCACCTCCTCACCTGCTGCAGGGCAAAGCTGAGATTTAAGAGCCCAACACACACTCTGGTCTTTAAGAGCCCAACACACACTCAGGTCTTTAAGAGCCCAACACACACTCTGGTCTTTACCAGGAATCTCCTGCATCATCCATTCTGGCAGACATCCAGAAGGGCCTAACACAGGAGAAGAATACACTCACATGGGCACTCACTCCTGGGCAGAGATGAGGTGGCTCGGGTGTGTGTGTGTGTGTGTGTGTGTGTGTGTGTGTGTGTGTGTGCGGTTGTGTGTGTCTGTGTGTCTGTTTGTGTGTTTATGCACTTTTGTACTTGAGACTCTGAGTAACGGAATTTGTATGTCCCGTACTAAAGGAAGGGTTAAGCTGCAAATCATTTGTGTGTGTGTCTGTGTTGTGTGTGTGTGTGTGTGTGTGTGTGTGTGTGTGTGTGTGTGTGTGTGTGTGTGTGTGTGTGTGTGTGTGTGTGTGTGTGTGTGTGTGTGTGTGTGTGTGTGTGTGTGTGTGTGTGTGTGTGTGTGTGTGTGTTGTGTGTGTGTGTGTGTGTGTGTGTGTCTGTGTCTGTGTCACCTGCTTGTAAAGCAACAATGCCATTCACTGCACCCACTTGAGGGTGGTTTAGGGAGCATACTGTGAATGATCCATAGCATAGTGCCAATCTCCTCGCCATGGAATCCATAGCAACAGTGCCTATCTTGGAATCACCATGGAATTCCATGTATACAATATGCCATGGAATTCAAATAGTTTTCCATTTCTGCCGACACTACTAGCAGCACTAGAGGTAGCTGTGATTATACTATAACTCAATTTCTCAGGGACATGTTCATATTATATTTTATTCAGCAATATCACTTACGTAATTACCCAGAATCAAGTGTTCCCTTCCTCTCAAGAGAAAGTTGCCTGTGAGTTAACTAGATGTAGATGAATTCTAGTGGAACATCAGGTCAGTGGTATAATGAGACCCAGGAATTCACTCCAAATTACTACACTGAGTTACTGCATTCCCACCTACAAGCACCTCTGATGAGGTTGGCGTTTGGACCTCCTGCAGTGTATGTGTGGGTTTACAGAGAATACAGTAGCATCTTTCAGGTGTCTTACATACAAATGCTAATCAGAGTCATTTAAAACATGAGAACGAAAAGGAAATGAGTAAGAAACGATTTGAAAGTCGCTTATTACGAGCCAGATGGTAGCGAGGCTAGGAAGGCTGCTTCTGCAATCACACGTCTTCAAGGTCTCGGAGAGTCGACGGGGGAGTAATGGCAAAGATGACAGCCGTGAACAAATAACAAACAAAAGGGAGTCTCTTTCATACTCTTACAGCCATAATCCCTTCAAGGACATGTGCACATAGCTGTTGCCCTCCATTCATATTCCCACACAGAGTGGGTTAGCTGAACAAGCTTGAGAAGGATATGGATGTCTGTGTGTGTGTCTGTGAGTATGTGTGTATGCGTGAGTGAAAGATGCAGAAAGAGGAGAGTGTGACTTGTTTGTGCTTGTGTGTGTGTGTGTGTGTGTGTGTGTGTGTGTGTGTGTGTGTTTGTGTGTGTGTGTGTGTGTGTGTGTGTGTGTGTATGCGTGAGTGAAAGATGCAGAAAGAGGAGGGTGTGACTTGTTTGTGCTTGTGTGTGTGTGTGTGTGTGTGTGTGTGTGTGTGTGTGTGTGTGTGTGTGTGTTTGTGTGTGTGTGTGTGTGTGTGTGTGTGTGTGTGTGTGTGTGTGCGTGTGTGTGTGTGTGTGTGTGTGTGTGTGTGTGTGTGTGTGTGTGTGTGAAAGTTAGAGGGGATTAGGCCTGACACAGTTTGAAAGTAAAAGTAATGAAAAAATCAACTGAAGCCTATTGTTTTGTCTGCATGTGTTGTCATTACGATGAACACACATCATTTGCCTTTAGGGTATACTCATAAAATTCATTACATCCAATAGCAGAACATTATTGTCTTATATGAAAATCGAAAAGCAAAAATGAATATGCATTTCCTGTCGCCAATTCTACCTGAAGACTGGAAATCCAAATGAAGTGTCGTCATGAAAGGAACTTAGAATGAGACATGTGGTCATATCTCATCTCATATCTCATGGTGTGTGGGTCTCACTGAGACACATGTGGTCATATCTCATCTCATATCTCATGGTGTGTGGGTCTCACTGAGACACATGTGGTCATATCTCATCTCATATCTCATGGTGTGTGGGTCTCACTGAGACACATGTGGTCATATCTCATCTCATATCTCATGGTGTGTGGGTCTCACTGAGACACATGTGGTCATATCTCATCTCATATCTCATGGTGTGTGGGTCTCACTGAGACACATGTGGTCATATCTCATCTCATATCTCATGGTGTGTGGGTCTCACTGAGACACATGTGGTCATATCTCACTGAGACGCAGAGAAACACGTTCTACCAGCAAACAGAGAACGTGGCTCCGCCCTGGGAGAAATGAAGTGTTAGGGAAGGGAGAGTTACCATAGTTACCATTACTGACTTTAGGAGGCCTGTCTTCCTTGCCTTCGTTCTTTCACTTTATGTGAATGTAAATGTACACGAACACTGCAAATGTAAGTGAATAAATAAATAAACACTAAACCCACTAAACACTAAATCGCATTAAAATAGCCATAGTGGAATAGAATGGACACATCTACATCCTGCAGTACGTCCACGTCTTCACCGGTTAAGAAAGATCTGCGTGTTTTGCTCGCTTTCCGCTTAGACATGACTCGCCTTACGAGGTGCTTTCGTGTGGATTCGGGAGATTCCGACAGCACACGTGGCTATGGCTGCGTGCCCTTAAAAGGAGCTGGCGCGGCGTGTATGTATGCAAATCCACTTTCACGAGAAAGCGCATCAATTTAAGAAACTAATCCGAGGGAACACAGCTGAGGAGACTTCGGCTGCTTATGAACGCATTTTCAAGCGTGCGGGAATGCAGCAAAAGCGTTTCCCTTACGTTGTTTTTACAAAGTCGTGTAAGAAACATTTCTGAAGAATTACAGAAAATGATCGAGAATGAGGCCCATTGTTCTCTGTCTATTTATTCTGATGCCTCTCTGTAGAGGAAATCAACCCTTCCAGACCTTTCTTCCAGACAGAGTTAGAGTTACAATATTCAGCAGACACGTTTGTGCTCATTTACTTTTGATTTGAATCAATTCAAAAGTAATTATAATTAAAAAGTAAGTAAGTCAGTAATAAGCATAATGAAGAAACAAGAAACAATGGAAATGATCCATTTAAAGTAAAAACAACCAAATTACAGTTATAATTATAATTATGATAATACCAAATATATGATTATATGTATTACAGTTAACTAAAT
>NC_137915.1:2943008-2948008 GCF_963457725.1 Sprattus sprattus
CAGTAGGCAAGTTCTATTCAGGCCTCCCATCAACCCGCTGTCACAGAACTGATTATGAGGTGTGTGTGTGTGTGTGTGTGTGTGTGTGTGTGTGTGTGTGTGTGTGTGTGTTTGTGTGTGTGTGTTTGTGTGTGAGGAACCCAAACAACCTCTCCTGGTCTCCGCACATGGCCCAAACACTGAGAGATAACAGACGCCTCACATTGGTATTCATGTGTCGAAGCATTTGTGCACACAGTCACACAGTCACACACTCACACACATCCATACACACACACACACACACACACACACACACACACACACACACACCTCTCCTTCACCAAAGCCCAGCAGGAGCTTCCTGACCCCGAGGAGCTGAGAAGCGTTAATTGACACCGTGCCTGCCCACGTCAACACACCTCCATCTGTTCTGCATGGGAGACAGGTTGTTACACCACCTTATCTGCACTTCATCATCCTCTGGGAAGCCGCTGTAGAGTGTTGGTTTATCTGCACAGTCCTCTGGGGAGATGCTGTGTTGTTGTTGGTTGACATTTTCTATGTTTAGCCGTCCTTCCTTGAATGTTTGGTTGCTATAATTATGCCAACTTGTATCCAGCCATGCCTGGCCCTGAGCTGTGATCAGTGGAAGGGGCTCATGAAGATGATGTCACTGTGATCAGTGGAAGGGGCTCATGAAGATGATGTCACTGTGATCAGTGGAAGGGGCTCATGAAGATGATGTCACTGTGATCAGTGGAAGGGGCTCTGGAAGATGATGTCACTGTGATCAGTGGAAGGGGCTCTGGAAGATGATGTCACTGTGATCAGTGGAAGGGGCTCTGGAAGATGCTATGCTATGTGCTAGAAACCCCTCCTCCATGAACACAAGACTCCGCCATGACTACGAGATGTGAAGCCTATGACATGTAGCTAGGCTCACATTAGGGTAAGAGTTTGCACTGACTGTGGAGAAGAAACACCAACTCAGTGTCCTCTATCCAGAGCAGGGTCGGCACAGGAATTTTGAAGGGCTATTGCTCTGCCCTGGAAAAAAGGGGCAACACATTATTTTTTGTCACAGCCGCTGCCACGCCCCGTCATCTGATCGCAAGAATTTTGCCAATATCATTTTAAACTCTCACTAACTGTTGCTGCCACGCCTCCGTCCCCGTTAATCCCCGTTGATCTCTGTTGATCGCAAATATATATATTTACTTCCGAGGGGCAACTTCAGTTGGGGAGGGCAAACAGGCAGTTTCCCGAGCAACCTAAGCCCACTCCTGTGCACGTCCCTGATCCAAAGCATGAAACGCATTGGGTACTCGGGATGTGAGAAAGCACAAGCACACAACACACAACACGCAACACACAACACACAACACAAAAAACACAACACACAACACACAACACACAACACACAACACACACAGCATCTATACAGTTCATTCCCCTTTGAGGTGTTCCTTCCAGTGACTCACACATAATCTCAAAACTCACTGCCTAGTTAGTTCCCCTAAGAGGTTTTCCTCCCAACATCTCAACACTCACACACACACACACACACACACACACTCGTACTGTAACACATCATCTCAACACTCACTGCCCTGCGAGCACAAGTCTCCCCTCGAGACCTCAGATTCGGTCTGAAACTCAGCCGCCACGTCAGGCTCCACCATACTGTTGTTCTTCTTCAAAAGGAAAGTGGCCAGAAACTTCATGAAAAATTCAACAGGCAGGATAATGCCAGGGTAGGCCATTTTCTAGGTCAACACACACACAAAAGCACACACACACACACACACACACACACACACACACACACACACACACACACACACACACACACACACACACACACACACAGAGACACACGCACACATGCACGCACGCACGCACGCACGCACACACACACACACACACACACACACACACACACACACACACACATGCACAATTTCAGTTATTCATAGATGATAACCTTAAATCTAGACTGTGTGGGTACTAATTGCCATTCCCATCTGGGGCAGGCATTTTCATGAACTTAGCATAGACCTCATATTTGTGTTACAGTATATATTCAGCTGAAGAAAACGAATAAAAGTTAGTACTTAGCATAATGCTAACAATAATAATGCACTTTCCATTCTGATTAGTTTGACCTCTGACCTCTTATTGTCACCTTATTCTTATTTAACCTCCAGTGACCTTTTGCCACGTTTTAACACTTCTTTTCAGCAGCACATCGATGAGCGATATTAGCTAACATTACAGGACTGTGAAGGCCAGCGAGGTCTGTGAGACCAAATAAACTCCACACCGCAGACTTGTCTCCATGTGACTGTGTGTGTAGGCAGCATGTCATAAACTAGCTACACACCGCAGCCTTGTATACATGTGACTGTGTGTGTAGGCAGCATGTCATAAACTAGCTACACACCGCAGCCTTGTATACATGTGACTGTGTGTGTAGGCAGCATGTCATAAACTAGCTACACACCACAGCCTTGTCTATGTGTGACTGTGTGTGTAGTAGTGTTGCCACCTGTCCCGGTTTTACCGGGATTGTCCTTCTTTTTTGTAGCATGTCCCGGAAAATAAAAAAATTCTCCCGGGACACAGAATGTCCCGTTTTTCATGGGCTTTGTCAACATGAACATCCCTGATCATAAAATATTTTTTCCTGCGGTTCCATACACTCAAAATATGTGTTGTATCTCATTTTGCTCAATCTCTTTCTCCTGCGCAGACTGCATGGCCACTAGGGGTGTGACGTAGCATTGCCAATCTCGCTTGCGCATTAATTCCACTGGCGGGCATGTGAAAGAGGTTGAATCGCTTACTGCACGTTACTGTAGGTTGTTCTGAATAGAAACAACGTTGACATGGTAGGGGAGACTGAGGACGAGGAGGGCACTACTGGAACTGACAGGCCAGTTAAAAAGAAAATTGAACGTAAACTTGTTTTAATAATGATTGGATGAAAAACGGAAATTACTCCAAATGGCTATGATTGCATGTGCATGAATGTCTCACATCTCATGTGATATTTTACAATATTGCTGATTTTGTTTTGTAACCTATTGGTAGCATTTTGTTATTTGATTTTCTGTAAATAAACATCTCAGTTTTGTTCCTTAAAATCTACATAAATGTATGGGGTGGACATCTGTATATAGGCTAGATATATATTAGGACTGTACTTTAGACTGTATGATTTTTTTTGTTTGTTCAGCAGCTTATTTAGCATATTACATTAAAATACTTTCAGGTAACTGGGTCTAATTGTTTTATCCTCAGAAGTTGTATGTGTGTGTGTGTGTGTGTGTGTGTGTGTGTGTGTGTGTGTGTGTGTGTGTGTGTGTGTGTGTGTGTGTGAGTGTGTGAGTGTGTGTGTCTGTGTGTGTGTGAGTGTGTCTGTGTGTGTGAGAGAGAGAGAGACCAATTCATGTAACAAAAAAAAAAAGGTAGACTGCTGGGCTCTCTGGGAATTTCCTCCGATTGAAATGGTGTCCCCGCCTTTTTAAACAAACACAGGATGCACCGCTAGATGTATCTAGACACTGCAGACACTTTGAAACAATAAGCTGGCCCCACTGCATATGGCAGCCAGATAAGAACTTTTGAACATAACATAAAATTGTAATTCTTATGAATATTAATGGGGCATTCATCATCTTGTCCTTCTGTACATCTGAATTCCATGAAATGGCAAATGTTGCGTGCAGATTTATATTGTACATGGGAGTACCACACCTCCTTCCACAATTTCCTCTGTTAACTGATGGTCTGTGGTCATGGTTGAACTTGACTTGATCATTTCTGTATTTTTCATTGGACTAAAGATGTTTTGTTGTCTTTAGAATGGTGCCTAACTTGACTTAGTTTCGTAAGGCAGGGGCCTGGCCTCCCTTTATACCTAAATCTAGTCGACAATTTTCTGAGGTTGTGTTTCTGATTAACTAAAATGTAATGTATGCTAAATTGTTAGAGAACTATATGTTGAATCATTTTGTCTATTCAAGCAAGTTGTGAGTTTTAATGCCACAAACTCACTACTGACAACTTGACTTCATATCTACATGCATTTCAGGAAAAGTAAATATAAATCAAAGATGTTACATGTTTAAAACCATAGATCTGTTAAACCAGTCTGAGGTGAGTAGTACTTTTCAGACTGATATGATTTCGACAAGACATCTGGAAAAATAACTCACAGGGAGCATTCAGCTTCTTTGTTCTCAGAAAGGAACTGGCATGGAGAGGAGACAAAAGAAACCTGCTGCTAGATATTTTTTAAGTAGTCCACAAAACAGGATGTTGCACTTTGAATATAGCATTCAATCACTGCGTCTTGGGACGTGTAACTTCTGGGTTCCCAGCAGTAATGTAGGCAGCATGTCATAATCTAGCTACACAGCCTTGTTTACATGTGACTGTGTGTGTAGGCAGCATGTCATAAACTAGCTACACACACAGCCTTGTTTACATGTGACATGTGACTTGATGTGTTTACATGTGTGTGTGTGTGTGTGTGTGTGTGTGTGTGTGTGTGTGTGTGTGTGTGTGTGTGTGTGTGTGTGTGTGTGTGTGTGTGTGTGTGTGACTGTGTGTGTGACTGTGTGTGTATGCAGCATGTCATTCATATGTTGGCAGTTGCCTTAAGGCACCTGCAGTTAATTGGGAGAGCAATTCCCTCCAGGACAAAATTATGGTCTTCAACAGCACCTTTCACACACACACACACACACGCTAGCAACACACACCCAGCAGATATGAGCTCCCCATGACAGAACACACACAGAGAAACAGACGGGGAGAACACACACTCAGCAAAGCACAGGGTAACACACCATAACACACATCATCCGACATTGCACACTGACTAATAAAGCATTCTCTGTAATGGACCCTTTTCTCAGTTTGGAGAAGATGGGAGGGGGGGAGGGGGTGCAGGGCTGACAGGCTCCCAATCCCACCCCTCAGTTTAGCTCATGCTAAATCAGACAGCACAT
>NC_137915.1:2953008-2955508 GCF_963457725.1 Sprattus sprattus
TGTGTGTGTTTGAGTGTGTATGTGTGTGTGTTTGAGTGTGTGTGTGTGTGTTTGTGTGTGTGAGTGTGTGTGTGTGTGTGTGTGTGTGTGTGTGTGTGTGTGTGTGTGTGTGTTTATGAGTGTGTGTGTGTGTGTGTGAGAGCCCACCCCCCTCTCAAGTCTACGCCTCTCCCTCTGCAGACGAAGGAGAAGAGAGGGGGACACAGAGAGAGAGAGAAAGAGATAGAGAGAGAGGGGGGAGAGATGGACAGAGAGAGAGAGAGGGGAGAGATGGGCAGAGAGAGAGAGAGAGGAGAGGGGGACAAAGAGAGATGAGTAATTGAGAGAGAGAGGAGAGATGGACAGTGTGTGTGTGTGTGTGTGTGTGTGTGTGTGTGTGTGTTGTGTGTGTGTGTGTGTGTGTGTGTGTGTGTGTGTGTGTGTGTGTGTGTGTGTGTGTGTGTGTGTGTGAGTGTGTCTGTGTGTGTGTGTGTGTGTGTGTCAGTGCATGTAGAAAAGCTACGAAGAAGAGTAAGATTAGTTTGATTCTTTTTTTATTTATTTATTTATTATTTTCCTTCCTCTCAAATCTCAACTCACGGCATTAAGTTTGGCATCAGTGCTAAATAATGCTACTTAATAAGGCCCATCTTATATGGGGTTCCTCAGGGGTCAATTCTTGGTCCTTTGCTTTTTAATTTGTACATGTTACCACTTGGATCTATCATTCGGCAACACAACATCTCCTACCATTCATATGCTGATGATACCCAACTTTACTTATCCATCTCCTCTGATGACCCTAGTCCGGTAAATGACCTCACTCGTTGTATCTCCGACATTAAAAATTGGATGGCCCAAAATTTTCTACGGCTAAATGATGCCAAGACAGAGATTCTGGTTGTAGGCTCTAAGGCCCTGAGAAATCACTTTCAACCAATTTTAACCTCCCTCTGGGCAAAACCATGTGAGAATGTAAAAAATTTTGATGCAGATCTTAATTTTCAAAAGCATATATCTAACATTACTAAGACAGCCTTTTACCACCTTAGAAATATTTCTAAAGTCCGTGGCTTCCTGTCTTTACAGGATTCTGAAAAATTAGTTCATGCATTCATCTCAAGTCGGTTAGATTACTGCAACGCACTCTATGCTGGTCTAACAAAACAGATGTTAAATAAACTTCAACTTATCCAAAATGCAGCTGCTAGAATAGTCACTAGAACTTCAAAATTCAATCATATCACCCCTGTTCTTAAATCACTTCACTGGCTCCCTGTACAACAAATAATTGAGTTTAAAATACTCCTTCTTGTGTATAAATCACAAAACGGTCTTGCCCCACCCTATATTTCCGATCTGATTTCTCTTTATGATCCATCGCGTTGCCTAAGATCCTCCAATAAATGTCTTCTCACGACCCCAAGAATTAACACCAATGCTGCACACGGTGCCTTTAGCTACTGTGCCCCAACCCTCTGGAATAGCCTACCTTTGGAGTTAAGGTCATCTCACTCAGTGCTCTCTTTCAAAAAGGGAATTAAAACTTTTTTATTTTCTACAGCCTATTCATGACTATAGGTTTTTCTTTTAGTTTTTAACACCTCTTTTATAGTTTTTTTTTTATCTTATTGTTTTATTTTTTTATTTTATTTTATTTCATGTATATACTATACATATATATATATATATTTTGCTAAGTGTATTTGTTTGTGTGTTTATTTTAGATAATTGAATGTTTTCTCTGCACAAAGCACATTGTGTCTATGTATACCATATGAAATGTGATATATAAATAAACTTGAACTTGAACTTGCTATGGCGCGTGCACATCAGTGCCACACAGACAAACAGGCAGTACGATCTAGGCCACACGGATGTGCCTGTACAGGTGTGACGTGGCAAATGAAACAGTGATCTAGGCCACACAGATGTGAGTGTACAGGTGTGTCTTGGCAAATGAAACAGTGACCTTGGGCACTCAGATTGTACAGGTGTGTCGTGACAAATTAAACAGCACACTGTAATATAGGGCCATATCTACCCTGTACCTGTAAACACCCCACTCCCTGTGTACATGTTCTCCCTATGTGTATTGTTTTTATTGTGATTCATGTATGTATGTTTGCGAGTTAAGTGTATAAGCTACTGGATGACCTTAATTTCCCTCTGGATTAATAAAGTATCCATCTATCTATCTATAGGCCACACAGATGTGCCTGTACAGGTGTGTCGTGGCAAATTAACTGAATATCAGGAATGACAGTTTCTAAAAGAGCCAGGAGTCAGCCAGGAGTGTTTAGTCTCATCTAGCTCTCTGCTAATGTTACTTTCTGTGAATGTCAAACAAGTCTCTTTCAAATCAACCGTTTGGCACAGACATATTCAAATCTGGCTGTTTTGTTAAGCATATACTGGATACATCTCTTCTCATCACCCTGCTTATCCCTCAGCGTGATCGCTCATTGCCAACACACACAGAACACACACACACACACACACACACACACACACACACACA
>NC_137915.1:2958008-2960508 GCF_963457725.1 Sprattus sprattus
CACTCTTACTGCTATATATGTAAGTCATGGGGTATCCACTCTTACTGCTATATATGTAAGTCATGGGGTATCCATGAGAAAAAGTGGCCCTGAAAATGCAAATACAGTAAAAATCTGGTTCACTGACATGGCAACACATACTATATTTTCTAGTGCTTCAAAATGTTTGTTTTTCAGTTAATTGTGTTTTGAGTGTGGCAGCTGTCATGCTGGGTGATAGCATATGCTATAGTTATGGCGGCATGAGTCACTTGGTGTTGTGGTGGTTGTAGTGCATTTGCATGAGAGCTTCACTGATGTGCTCAGGTGTGTGTCTGTAAAGGACACTGTGCAAAGGGCTGACAGTGGTGGCAGTGTGAAAATGAGTGTGAATATGATTGTGAAAATGAGTGTGAAAATGAGTGTGAATATGATCGTGAAAATGAGTGTGAATATGATTGTGAAAATGAGTGTGAAAATGAGTGTGAATATGATCGTGAAAATGAGTGTGAAAATGATTGTGAAAAGGAGTGTTAAAATGATTGTGAAAATGAGTGTGAATATGATTGTGAAAATGATTGTGAGAATGATTGTGAAAATGATGAATTCAATCAGCCTAGTCAGAGTTCTAGTCAAGATATTCATATAGATTCAGATATACTATGGCAAACATATCATATGTGTAATGTACCAACTGTATGCAATGTGACACATCACACTTAGATGAAACAAGACATGTGTGATAACCATGTGCCAGTGCTCAGTGTTGAGAGAATCTGATATAAACAAAGCGGTTCAATCTTCAAGATTTGGCACAGCAGGCCTATTAAGACACCAGAGAGAGAGAGCGAGAGAGAGAGAGAGAGTGTGAGTGAGAGAAAGAGATAAAGAGAGAGTGTGACAGAGAGAGAGATAGAGAAAGAGAGAGAGGGAGAGAGAGGGAGAGAGTGACATAGAGAGAGAGAGTGTGTGTGTGAGAGAGAGAGAGAGAGAAAGAATGACAGAGAGAGAGAGAGAAAGAATGTGTGTGTGTGTGAGAGAGGGGGAAAGACAGAGAGAGAGAGAGAGGGAGAGAGTGACATAGAGAGAGAGTGTGTGTGTGTGAGAGAGAGAGAGAAAGAGTGACAGAGAGAGAGAGGGAGAGAGAGAGAGAGAGAGAAGGTTTCACCGATGGTTCAGTGTGTCTGATTGCAGACAGCATTGCATTTTAATTGGGTGGAGAGCAGGCAGGATGTAATCAGCCAGGTCCCAGTGCAAACAGATGGGCTGTATGAGGTGGAAGGCTGGGACAGGGTGAGATTGATGGGAATGTGTGTGTGTGTGTGTGTGTGTGTGTGTGTGTGTGTGTGTGTGTGTGTGTGTGTGTGTGTGTGTGTGTGTGTGTGTGTGTGTGTGTGTGTGTGTGTGTGTGTGTGTGTGTGTGTGCGTGCTGGGACGGTGAGATTGATGGGCTCTCCAGTGTTTGGGTAAATGTTAGGATCAGGCTCCTTGCCCAGGGACATGCCTTAGTCTGGCAGAAGACTGTGTGTCTGTGTGTGTGCTTATTTGCGTCTATGTGAGTCTGTGTCTGTGTGTTTGGGCATATTTGTGTCTGTGTCTGTGTGTGTGTGTCTGCATATTTGTGTCTGTCTGTGTGTGTATTTGTATCTGTGTGTGTGTGTGTGTGTGTGTGTGTGTGTGTGTGTGTGTGTGTGTGTGTGTGTGCATATGTGTGTTTGTGTCTGTATGTGCGTCTGATTCTGTGTATGTGTGTGTGTGTGTGTGTTCTGAGGGGAGGTGGGAAGATGCTCAGGGGAAGCATCTCAAGACCAGCCTGAGAACCAGAGTTGACCGATGACAAGGGATGTGAATGCAGAACACAGCCGTGTCTCCCAGAGCCACTCACACACACTAACTCACACACACTCCAACCCTACAGAACAAAAACCCTAGACCTGACCGAGAAGCCTCCGAGAGCTGCCTCTGATGTGTGGGACGCAACCTGGGCCTCTCACACACCTGGGCCTCTCACACAACCTGGGCCCTTCACACAACCTGGACCCTTCAAACACCTGGGCCCTTCAAACACCTGGGCCCTTCAAACACCTGGACCTCTCTACCACCAATCAAGACCACATGTTCTACAGAAGCTGTTCAGTGTCTACTATAACATGACATACTGAGGTGGCTGTGGCATGTCATTGTTAAGATGTGAAGTTCAAAAGTGCTACTTCCAAGGAAATAAGTGAAATGAACAACCTCATGAACACACACACACACACAAACACACAGACACACACAGACACACTCACACACACACACACACACACACACACACACACACACACACACACACACACACACACACACACACACACACACACACCAACACACCAACACACACACACACACACACTCACACACATACACAAATGGAAGGTCTGCTGCAGGAACAAACACACACACACACACACACTCACACACACACACACACACACACACACACACACACACACTTTTCATTCGCTCCGATCGGGGACAG
>NC_137915.1:2965508-2973008 GCF_963457725.1 Sprattus sprattus
GAGGTGAGTGTGTATGTGGGTGTGAATGCTGAGGTGTGTGTGTTTGACTGCTGCCCAGAGATGTCTCTTGCAGCTATAGTGTGTGTGACTGTTGTAGAGATGTCTCTCCCAGCTGTAGTGTGTGTGGATGCTGAGGCGTGTGTGTGTGATTGCTGCCCAGAGATGTCTCTTGCAGCTATAGTGTGTGTGACTGTTGTAGAGATGTCTCTCCCAGCTGTAGTGTGTGTGGATGCTGAGGCGTGTGTGTGTGATTGCTGCCCAGAGATGTCTCTCCCAGTGCAGTGTGTGTGGATGCTGAGGTGCGTGTGTGTGTGTGTGTGTGTGAACGCTGCAGAGCTGCCCAGAGGAGAGGGGCTGCAGTGAATGAGGCAGCACTAGAACATGGCCGCCTGACCTCTCTCTGCTCGAGTGTGAAGATGTGCCGTTCTGCGTGGATGCTGAGGTGTGTGTGTGTGTGTGTGTGTGTGTGTGTGTAGATGTGCCGTTCTGCCTCTCCATGTTCCTCGCTCCCCACTTGGGATGCCACACACTCACCCTGGATCTGAAGGAACACCGAGAGCTGGAGTTGGGCTCGGAGTCGGAGTGTGTGGGATCGGAATACATATGGAGAGTAGAACGGGGCGTCCATTTCCTGTGCGGCTTCAAAGGGTGTGCTAGCGCTGTTAGCACATCATGTGGGAGTGGGCACAGATACAGATACAGATACAGATACACGCTCCGTTCTACATCTAAGCAATTTGAATCTGTGTTTTAATGCCTTTCCCACTCAGGAATACGGCACTGGTGAAGCTTCTGTGTCTCTACAAATAGCTTGTGGTTAGGAAGATAACGTAACCTCAATAAAATAGCCTGTGGTTAGGAAGATAGCACAACCTAAATAAAAAAAGAAATACCTCTTCCATATGATAACTGCAAACAGGAGTGCTGCTTAAGCAGTGAGCAGTTTAGTCTCACTGTGCTCCTTTTCTTAAAGACAGAGTTAAACTACACATTCTTCTTTTCTTAAAGATATAGTTAAACTACACATTCCTCTTTTCTTAAACACAGAGTTAAACTACACATTCTTCTTTTCTTTAAGATATAGTTAAACTACACATTCCTCTTTTCTTAAACACAGAGTTAAACTACACATTCTTCTTTTCTTTAAGATATAGTTAAACTACACATTCCTCTTTTCTTAAACACAGAGTTAAACTACACATTCTTCTTTTCTTTAAGATATAGTTAAACTACACATTCCTCTTTTCTTAAACACAGAGTTAAACTACACATTCTTCTTTTCTTTAAGATATAGTTAAACTACACATTCTTCTTTTCTTAAAGACAGAGTTAAACTACACATTCTTCTTTTCTTTAAGATATAGTTAAACTACACATTCCTCTTTTCTTAAAGACAGAGTTAAACTACACAATCCTCTGATTCCTCTGAGTACAGCCAGCTTGTATTTTGCTCCTGGTATTTTGCTCGTGTCAGAGGGCCATTCCATGACATTTTGAAGTAAATGTTCTTTCAGTTCCGGAATTCACTTCAGCCCAGATCCCTGAAGAGTCACTCGCTTAGCACTGACAGACGCTTACTCGCTCAGCACTGACAGACAGCGAATGGATCGTTGGCATTTATGATGCGTTATAACTAATCTACCGTAATTACCCAGTTGGCTTCGGTTCAGAAAGTCATTAAGACAAAATTGCATTTCACACGAAGTGATGAAAGTTATGGAGGGAGTTAAGAGTTGCTTGACCACCTGTAAAGTGGCCTTCCTGGGAATGGCCTTGGCTTTGAAGACATGCAGCTCTTCCAACACTTACTCAATTAGTGCAGGGTCTGTGCAAAGATTTATTTTACCCGCAAGGGCGAGGAGGCTTCAGGATTAGCCTGTTGTCGAAGCTCAAGCCTTATCTTTCCTAATCCCATGTCCCATTCCCTAATCCTATGTCAAATCTTGCCTTCCGGCACCAGACCCTGGCATAGCACCGGTACACTTAGAATGTTGGAAAGTAGGATTCATCAGAAGAGAGACACGTCACTTCTGTAGCTGGGGTTAAACCTGCCCTAACAGCCTTGGTGTTCAGTGCACAAGCAGTAGTTACACACACAAACACACACATACACACACACACACCCCTGTAGCTGGGGTTAAACCTGCCCTAACAGCGTTGGTGTTCTGCGCAGAGGTGTGTAATAAGCATGATGCCGCTCTCACAGCCTTGCTGTTCAGTGCACAAGCACAGGTGTGTTAAAAGCAGGGTAACACTTGTGGTGTTTGTGTCTTGAAACATCCTGTCTGGGATTATCTTCAAATACTAACCAGATGACTGTGTGTGTGTGTGTGTGTGTGTATGTGTGTGTGTGTGTGTGTGTGTGTGTGTGTGTGTGTGTGTGTGTGTGTGTGTGTGTGTGTGTGTTTGTGTGTGTGTGTGTTGTCCCTTATGTATCAGAAATGAGGTTGGGAAACGTATTGCATCATTCTAGAGCTTATGAGGATTGACTTTCCAGCCTTTCCACTGCATAAAGTTTATGAAGAATGACTTTTCAACCTCTGCACTTATTCATCATTTACCTTTATTTCCAGTTGTATGCGTCTCACCACCTCTTCACCTCAGTAGAAAGTAATCATTTCTGCACAGACACAAACAGTGCTAACCAATCAGAAAGGAGGTAGAGCTCTAGATGCCGTTACAACTCATGTGTGTCTTTGAGTAGAAACTCTCTGCTTTCACATGGGAACATACGTGTGTGTGTGTGTGTCTGTGTGTGTGTGGGAACATACGTGTGTGTGTGTGTCTGTGTGTGTGTGGGAACATACGTGTGTGTGTGAGTCTCCGATCTGAGGGCACCTCTAGTGTGTGTGGAGCTGTATGAAGTACCCTCTCCTTTAAGATGTTTAGACCCAATCATGGTCAGGGCTGCTGTTGCTTCTCAATGACGAAGACAAGCGTAGATGTCTGGTTTAGACCAATCAGAGAGAAGGAAGGAGACAGACACACACAGTGCTTCTCAAATGACGAAGACAAGCGTAGATGTCTGGTTTAGACCAATCAGAGAGGAGGAAGGAGACAGACACAAACAGTGCTTCTCAATGACGAAGACAAGCGTAGATGTCTGGTTTAGACCAATCAGAGAGAAGGAAGGAGACAGACACACACAGTGCTTCTCAATGACGAAGACAAGCGTAGATGTCTGGTTTAGACCAATCAGAGGCGAGGTAGGAGACAGACACAAAGCCATGAAGCAGAAGAAGAAAGGAGATGCTGGCCAGCCCTTAAACTGAAAATAGGTTTTTGATAGTAAGCACAGAGCACTTTTAACAGCCAATAGTAAAGTTGGACAATGAAAGCAGATTCATTGCTTGAAAAGGGCTCAGTTTGGGTTATAAGGCGGGTGGATGAGCCAACATCCTGTCAGTCAACATTTTCACGGGCGCCAACGGGTACTTCTCTCTCAGGTCAATGCCTTCAAACTGGCAGACAGAGAGGTGCATTCTGGGTAAGATGAGAGCCCTGAGGCCCCTGAAAGTAAGGAATAAAGCGTAGAAGTCATATTAAAGTCATTTTAAGTGCTTTTTTGATAATGAAAATGTCGAAATTGGATGTCAGAGTGTTCTTTTCATAACCCACAATTTCACTTACTTTAATGAAAAGATGGGCTTTGACAAACGTCCAACAGGAAAAAAAAAAGAAAAGAAAAAAAAAAGGTTTTTCAAAAACTGCCACTTCTTAATATTGATGGGGGATGTGTTGGTTGACATGTACTGCAGACATTGTTGGAGACACTGTTTCATGGGGCTTGCCTTGCTCAATGCAGAATGCTTAATAACAAAGGTGTTATAACAGTGTTATAACCCAGTTACATACATGTTATAAACCAAGTGATTTCAAAAGGCTCACTTACCCCCATGAGGATGGCTGTAAGATGAATCACAGACATCTTTGGGGATACATATTTTCCGGACATTATTCATATCCTCCATATTCATACATAGCTCCCTTGTTGGGTTAACTGGTGGGACTCTGGACCTCCTTGAAAGAGATTAATTTTTCCAGAATAATTACTAGGAAGAACTTTTATAGTTTAGCTTTGGGCTTATGTGAGTAATGTTATATAGAGGGCCGCTCCAGCTGAAGGCCTGGACACAACCCTGTGTAGAGACATAAAAAGTGAGTGTTTTATCCTTTATCCTTTAGTCAAGTCAGAAGTGCTGATCTGGTCAGACACTAGTGGTCCCTGGCTGCCAGACAAACCAACTCGTAAAATAAAAGCCTTCGGAGTGAGATGTTCTTCCGTTTTACAGGGGCCAAGGCTTTTGCTTCGCCCATGGGGCAAACACTGTTTCCACACCCATTACAGTGAAGCATAGAGTAAGACACCCACCCATTACAGTGAAGCATAGAGTAAGACACCCATTACAGTGAAGCATAGAGTAAGACACCCACCCATTACAGTGAAGCATAGAGTAAGACACCCATTACAGTGAAGCATAGAGTAAGACACCCATTACAGTGAAGCATAGAGTAAGACACCCACCCATTACAGTGAAGCATAGAGTAAGACACCCATTACAGTGAAGCATAGAGTAAGACACCCATTACAGTGAAGCATAGAGTAAGACACCCATTACAGTGAAGCATAGATTAAGACAGCGGACGACGCTGGGGCCATGTAACAGAGCCATGACTTCCACTCCAGGGGAAGATAAATAATGTAACACTCATCTCCTGGTCTGCTGTACTCTAGAAACAGGAGTCTGAGTAGTACAGCCGCGGAAAAAATTAAGAGACCACTTCAAAATTATCAGTTTCTCTGGTTTTACTATTTATTGGTATGTTTTAAAGTAAAATGTACATTTTAGTTTTATTCTATAACCTACTGGCAACATTCCTACCAAATTTCAAATAAAAATATTGTCATTTAGATCATTTATTTGCAGAAAAATGACAATTGGTCAAAATAGCAAAAAAGATGCAGTGTCTTCAGATCTCGAATAATGCAAAGAAAACAAGCTCATATTCATTTTTAAACTACACAATACTAATGCTTACACTTAGGAAGAGTTCAGAAATCAATATTTGGTGGAATAACCTTGATTTAAAATCACAACTTTCACTTGTCTTGGCATGCTCTCCACCAGTCTTTCACATTGCCGTTGGGTGACTTTATGCTACTCCTGGCGCAAGAATTCAAGCAGCTCGGCTTCTTTTCATGGCTTGTGACCATCCATCTTCCTCTTGATCACATTTCAGAGGTTTTTTATGGGATTCAGGTCTCGAAATTGGGCTGGCCATGACAGGGTCCTGATCTGGTGGTACTCCATCCACACCTTTACTGGCCTGGTTGTGTGGCATGGAGCATTGCCCTGCTGGAAAAAACACTTCTCAGAGTTGGGGAACATTGTCAGAGCAAAAGGAAGCAAGTTTTTCTTCCTGGACAACGTTGTACTTTGCCTGGCTGAGGTTTGTAAAAGACCATAAGGATTGAAAAAGCGGACTGGAGGTTCTTCTAAGTTCGTCTTCTCTGATGAGTCTGATTTCACAGTAGGTGCAAGACTCTCTGGCTTGTAGGCCTCTCCAGGTCTCCGTCTAACCATCAGACGACCATGTGTTGGGCAAAGCTGAAAATTGGACTCATCAGAGAAGACGAACTAGAAGACCCTCCAGTCCGCTTTTTTCAATCCTTATGGTCTTTTACAAACCTCAGCCAGGCAAAGTACAACGTTGTCCCGGAAGAAAAACTTGCTTCCTTTTGCTCTGACAATGTTCCCCAACTCTGAGAAATGTTTTTTCCGGCAGGGCAATGCTCCATGCCACACAGCCAGGCCAGTAAAGGTGTGGATGGAGTACCACCAGATCAGGACCCTGTCATGGCCAGCCCAATTTCGAGACCTGAATCCCATAAAAAACCTCTGAAATGTGATCAAGAGGAAGATGGATGGTCACAAGCCATGAAAAGAAGCCGAGCTGCTTGAATTCTTGCGCCAGGAGTAGCATAAAGTCACCCAACGGCAATGTGAAAGACTGGTGGAGAGCATGCCAAGACATATGAAAGTTTGTGATTTTAAATCAAGGTTATTCCACCAAATATTGATTTCTGAACTCTTCCTAAGTGTAAGCATTAGTATTGTGTAGTTTAAAAATGAATATGAGCTTGTTTTCTTTGCATTATTCGAGATCTGAAGACACTGCATCTTTTTTGCTATTTTGACCAATTGTCATTTTTCTGCAAATAAATGATCTAAATGACAATATTTTTATTTGAAATTTGGTAGGAATGTTGCCAGTAGGTTATAGAATAAAACAAAAATGTACATTTTACTTTAACACATACCAATAAAAAGTAAAACCAGAGAAACTGATAATTTTGAAGTGGTCTCTTAATTTTTTCCGCGGCTGTATGTTATGGGACCCATCCTAAAAGTAGGGGTTTGGTTGGTGTGTTAGACGGTGTACCCTAAAAGTAGGGGTCTGGGTTGATGTGGTATGGGGTGTTCCCTAAAAGTAGGGGTCTGGGTTGATGTGGTATGGGGTGTTCCCTATAAAAAGGGGTTTGGTTGGTGAGTTAGAAGGTGTATCCTATAAGTACGGGTCTTGGTGGTGTGGTATGGGGTGTTCCCTATAAGTAAGGGTTTAGTTGGTGTGGTATGGGGTGTTCCTTATAAGAAGGGGTTTGGTTGGTGAGTTAGAAGGTGTACCCTATAAGTACGGGTCTTGGTGGTGTGGTATGGGGTGTTCCCTATAAGTAAGGGTTTAGTTGGTGTGGCATGGGACTGCGGTAGGGCAGAGGAGATCAAAGGTGATTTGCTCCCTTCATAGAAAAACCTGCTAATAGCGTGTGACTCACCAGTCTGGTTTCGTACAACACGAAAGACATGACAGGCAACAACTACAAAGGTCAAAGGTGAAAAGGTGAAAAGGTGAAAAGGTGAAACAAGGTACATGTCACTCTAACTATTCTGCACTGAAAGATTCCCTTTCAGTGAAAAATGCTTCAGATATCATAAATAAAGCCAGAGGAGATAGTTCACAAGCCTGCAGACTCGCGACTGGCAGCCATTCCAGAAGATAGACTTTAATGAGTTGGTAGGCGCGCAGATTGTCTCACACGCACACACACACACACACACACACACTCACTAGGTGGTAGGCACTCAGATTGTAAATATCAGAGACAAGTGGCAGCACAGTTTATGCCTCCGGCGCTGTCTTCCACAAACAAGGTGAAACTCGCTAATGAACAGGCTATAGCCACAAATCACACACACACACACACACACACACACACACACACACACACACACACACACACACACACACACACACACACACACACACACAGACACACACAAACACACACATACACACACACACACACACACACACACACACAGACTCACACACACACACACACACACACACACACACACACACACAAACAGGCTACACCCACAAATCACACACAGCACTCTGACACTCAGGCTGGCACAGTTCTATAAAAGTCAAGGCCTA
>NC_137915.1:2983008-2990508 GCF_963457725.1 Sprattus sprattus
ATTAATTGACTCTAATCGAGTGGATGCTCACTAAGACAATGGATCCTGCCTGCTGCTCAGCACTTTTGGTTCATTATATTTTATTGATGTGTATTTAAACAACTAGGTTCTCTCTCTCTATCTATCTATCTATCTATCTATATATCTATCTATCTATCTATCTATCTATCTATCTATCTATCTATCTATCTATCTATCTATCTATCTATCTATCTATCTATCTACGTATCTATCTATCTATCCATCTATTTCTACATGACATCCATCGTTTTAAGCCTGTCCCGAGTTATGTGGTTTTGCAGAGATTATGTGGTTTTGCAGTGGTTTTTGAAGGCTGAACACGAACAAACACATACACACAAACACACACACACATACACACAAACACATGCAAATAGACACATACACAAACACATATTCGTACGTACACACACAAACACACACACACACACACACACACACACACACACACACACACACACACACACACACACTGGAAATGCTTGCCATTTCAGGCGGCAAGGTTGGATGGATGCTGGATGCTGGATGCTGTAGGCTCAACAGAGGACACAGGGGTTTGTTTGGATTTCAGAGCTATTAGTTGTACCAAACCTGAGCTTACACACTCTATTTCCCTCACAACCACACCCACACACATACACACACACACACACACACACACACACACACACACACACACACCCAGAGTGTCTGTCTCTCTGTCACACACACACAAACCTCCTGATTCGTTCCTCCACCGGGAAATGGACTCAGAGCCACGAGGAAGGCAGGCCGTGTAATAACCAGGCTGTGATACTGCTGAACGGGAGCTGAGCTGAGCGCTGTGTGTGTGTGTGTGTGTGTGTGTTTTTTTGTGTGTGTGTGTGTGTGTGTGTGTGTGTGTGTGTGTGTGTGTGTGTGTGTGTGTGTGTGTGTGTAAGTGTGTGTGCAGGAGCTGAGCTGAGCTCAGCGATGGGTGTGTGCAGGAGCGTGTCTGTTATCTCCCTCTCCCTCACACACACACACACACACACACACACACACACACACACACACACACACACACACACACACACACACACACACACACACACACAAGGCAGGGTGGATAGAGCTGCACTCACTTGTACCTGAGACATTTTAATTAGCTGATCTTTAATTCAGCCTGACCCTCTCTCTTCACTTTGATTAGCAGCCTGGACGGGTGATAAGGACCTGCCACTCACAGGACCCACAGAGTCTTATTCAGAGAGACATCACACACACACACACACACACACACACACAGGGACATACAATTGGAGACTCACACACACACACACACACACACACACACAGGGTCATACAATTACAAACACAAGCTCACACACACACAGACACACACACACACACACACAAACACACACACACACACACACACACAAAAACTGTTGGACACACACACACGCCCCACTGTCGGCTAATTCAGAGAGCCCTATCTCATACGCACAGGCACGAAATACAAAGAGAGTCATCACACACATATAAGTTCATGCAGGGTTTACTCACAGAGAAGCATTTCACACAGAGAGAGGACGATGCATGGCTACCTCACAAAGAAATATCACACACACACACACTTTTACACACACACTCTTTTAAACACACACTTTTACACACACACACACACACACACACACACACACACACACACACACAGTATTCATACTCAGTCCTCACTTAAATGACAATTTCACACACTTGCAGTGAGAGAGCCACTAAACAAGAGCATAAAACACACAGGCTTTGGCCACAAGGGAGTCTGAAGGAAGGGAGTCTTTCATTTTTGATTTCTTTTCCTTCGGGAGGGATTTGTTGTAGTTTCACTCTTTTGAAGTCTCTGTGTCGTGTATTTGTGTGTGTGTGCGTGCGTGTGTGTGTGTGTGTGTGTGTGTGTGTGTGTGTGTGTGTGTGTGTGTGTGTGTGCCTGTCGTGTCCTATTGTGTTTAATACCAAAGCTGTGAGAATGTAAGAACACGAGGCTTACACAGAAACCCAGGGCAACATCACATATTACACCACGCAACATGTCTGACTCCAGAGGCATTGTGTCACCCCCCCCCCCCCCCCCCCCCCCCCCCCCCCCCCCCCCCACACACACACACACACACACCAACCCTGCAAACTGCACTGCGATTCCTGGTCCCAGTTTCAGCTCCAATAGAAATGCAGAACCAAATGTTTCCATCAGTTTCATTTCACCCCCCCAGCAAGCCTCTCTATGTACCCTCTATGCCACGGGTCGTTGCTTAGGATTCCCATAATATAGCACAGAAGAACACCAAAACATTGTAGACCTAGTCAATATAGAATGCTATGCCACAGGTCGTTGCTTAGGATTCCCATAATATATCACAGAATAACACCAAAACATCAACAACATAGTCAATATAGAATGTATAAGGCAATTTGAAAATGTCTTTTACATTGACATACAAATTGACATGTTTATTGGTTTCACTATGAGCATGACAGCGATGAACTAGAATATGCCTCTATTAGGTTATTTCAACTGTAGGAAACTTAACTTGCTTAAAGCAAGAATTTGATACTTTTTGGGGTATGGTTTTATAGGCACCTAGTTTTGGTAACATCCTCAAATGAATTTTGATAGCATATGGTTATCTGAAGGACAGATAAACACCTGTGTCTTTCCCACTAGCGATACAGGATATCCACTATGTGGTTCTGTGTTCCGGGCTGGAACGCCCTGCAAAAATGGAAGAATATCTTCACAGCATGACATTGCCAGCTATACTGCCAAAAGACACCAATTAGTGCGCTAGCAAACTTCCATCAGTGCCAACTGGGCTGTTGGGGGTGTTTGCAAGGTTTTTGCATGCCTTTTAGGAAGTTAGCTTGCTAGTTTTGGAACAGAACTACCTATTGCTTGTTTAACATAGTAATGCAAATTAAACTTATTGACTTGTTCATGCACCCACAACAGAGTACAGTGTTCTTGCTCATTGGGCCAGAGTTAGGGGAAACCTGGCTGGCTGGTGTGCTAAATCCTCCTTTGGGCTGAATAAGAATAGAACAGATCTATAACTGTGGCAAACATGGCAACGCTGAATAAGAGGACACCTTGAATCCAGGGATCTAAAAGCCAAAAGCTTTCCAACAGACAGCTACCGATTATTATGGTACAGAGAGCCATAATAACCCTGAGGTAAGACTTCCACTCTGTTCTACGAGGTAGAGCGCAGGGCTGATAAAGGCCTCAGATCTTAGATGAACTCAGGGAGATAACTAACATTATGCTCTAGAAAAGGCCTCAGATCTTAGATGAACTCAGGGAGATAACTAACAGTATGCTCTAGAAAAGGCCTCAGATCTTAGATGAACTCAGGGAGATAACTAACAGTATGCTCTAGAAAAGGCCTCAGATCTTAGATGAAGTCGGGGAGATAACTAACATTATGCTCTAGAAAAGGCCTCAGATCTTAGATGAAGTCGGGGAGATAACTAACATTATGCTCTAGAAAAGGCCTCAGATCTTAGATGAAGTCGGGGAGATAACTAACATTATTCTCTAGAAAAAGCCTCAGATCTTAGATGAAGTCGGGGAGATAACTTACATTATGCTCCAGCAGACTCCAATGCTTCCTTCAGCAATTTGTCAACCTTGAGTGCCAGGCACTTCAAACTCCTTCCTCCCCCTCACTTTATGTCCCATTCTAACGTCCCCGAGGTGGGGAAGATGCCATCTCTACTGCGCTCCACTCGCCAGCCAATCAACTCTCTGGGTTCCACTCAGGAGCCAAACAGCTGGACAGACCCCAGACCAGCTGGGCAAATACACACACACACACACACACACACACACACACACACACACACACACACACACACACACACACACACACAGACACACACACACACACACACACACACACACCCCAGACCAGCTGGGCAAATATTGGGGGAACTATTTAAATGGATCTGATCAAGCAAGCAACTGAGTCAGCAGAGATGGAGAGACAGCAGGATGAACGTTTAGAGCGAGATCAAAATGAACAGCAGCTACAGTGTAATGGACAAGTAAGCACCTAGAATGACAGAGAGCACAGCATAGACTAAAGGAACATGGCACACACACACACACACACACACACACACACACACACACACGTATCACACCATGGATTAACGCTGAAAAGCATCTGATGGTAATTTCTAATTAAACATTTACAACTCTAGACAAGAATGTATTTCCTTAATGTAACGCCAAGAGGCACAGTATCAAAGGAACGTTACAGGCTGAAATCACATCTCAAAGAGTGCTGAGTGAGCCTGCTGGAATAACTGCCATGACGATGTTTTTGACAGATATATGAAAGTGCAGTTAGCCTATAAAACTATTTCAGCATATCACAACTTCACAGAGTACGCTTTGTATCTTCGATATCTTTTTTATTTATTTATTTTTTTAAATGACATCAGGCCGGATGACAACTGTTCGGTGTCCTCCATGAGCGTTAAGCCCAAATGTGGTCGTGGCAAGTGATACAAAGCACTGAACAGAGCCAGGCACCCCGAACAGTCCCGGGCGGCTTGCTGTGCTGCTGTGCCAAGGCCCCAGGAACCTCGTGTTTCCCTCCCGGCAGAGCCGAGGCCACGGGAACACTGTGTTTCGCTTACGGACGCGCTGTTGTTTTCCCCCCGCAGCCATAAATCTGTTGAGCAGCCATCATCACCATCACTCAAGCACTCCCTTCTGCTCTGGCTCAGCTTAAACACTGCAGCTTTTAAAACACACGTCTTCAAAGCAGCGCAGCACTTAACACACACAAAGCCATTGTTTACATGGGGCCATTGCACCCCCACCCCCACCACACAAACACACACACACACACACGCACACAGACACACAAACAGGCATACAAACACACACACACACACACCTCCTGCTTTGATAAATCTGATGTCTGCAGTGCAATTAAAGCACATCAAAAGCCACCCGCCCCCACACCACCACGACGTTGTCGTTCTCTTTTCCCCTCCGTCATCCTTTCTTTTCTCTCCCTCTCTCTTTCTCTCATGTCTTCTTTTAGAGCTCTCATCAATAGTCAATGTTGTGCAGAGCCCTGACAGCCAGGGAACTACAGAAACACACTGAGAGGCAGAGAGAGAGAGATAGAGAGATAGAGAGATAGAGAGATAGAGAGATAGAGAGATAGAGAGAGATAGTTAGAGAGTGGGAGAGAGATAGAGAGATAGAGATAGAGTGGGAGGGAGAAAGAGGGAGCGAGAGAGGGAGAGATAGAAACATAACGTTAGAGTGGGGTAGATAAAGAGGGAGATAGAGAGAGAGAGAGAGTGAGAGAGGGAGCAAGCGAGAGAGAGAGAGGGATATAGAGATAGGGAGAGAGATAGAGGCAGCAAGAGAGGGAGAGAGGGAGAAAAAAAAGATAAAGTTAGAGTGGGGTAGATAGAGGGGGAGATAGAGATAGAGTGGGAGGGAGAAAGAGGGAGCGAGAGAGGGAGAGATAGAAACATAACGTTAGAGTGGGGTAGATAAAGAGGGAGATAGAGAGATAGAGGCAGCAAGAGAGGGAGCAAGCGAGAGAGAGAGAGGGATAGAGAGATAGGGAGAGAGATAGAGGCAGCAAGAGAGGGAGAGAGGGAGAAAAAAAAGATAAAGTTAGAGTGGGGTAGATAGAGGGGGAGATAGAGAGAGAGAGATAGAGAGAGAGAGAGAAAAAGAGAGTAAAGATAGACCCGTTGAGAACTGAAGCAAGAGTTTAGGAGTTGAGAATCCTGCCGTACCTTTGATCTCCAGAGGCGTGGGGCTCTAGTCCATGTTGAAGGGAGAGGGAGGCGTTCGGTCGTCTAGTGGTGTCCACCCAGCCTCTGGACCGCTCTCCACATCACACACACCCACACACACTACACACCTGCAGGGGGAACAAACACAACACAGAGATGGTCAGAGCCCAGACACACTCTACATCACATACTCATTCACACACTGTACATCACATACTCATTCACACACACACACACACACACACACACACACACACACACACACACACACACACACACACACACACACACACACACACACACACACACAATATAGCATAGAAGTGTAGAATCATATAGAATATCAGGACGCGTCTAGTCGATTCGTCTGGTCCATCAATAACATTGCACAATTGTGTTGCAAGGCAATCAGTGAAAACAAACTGCTGTCAAAGTCAATGTTTGACATTTCCCTGTGGCAGTGCCTGGCTAAATCATTGAATTTGGCTAAATAATTGAAAATCAATGAACACACTCACATCTGACAACTTAATTATCACATTTACAGCTGTTTGTTTCCACCGGATATGACGTCACGCCACCCAGACGAATGATATTGTACTTATACAAGACTAGAGCTGTAAAGTTCGAGATGAGATTGGGTTCTGGGCTAAACATGAGATTAGGATCAGAACTGGAATTATGAAGCAGATTATGACCGTGCACTTTATACCCCGGGAGACAAGAAATACTCTCTTCTGAGGTGTCCATTAATTCTCTACAACAGGGTACCTATGAAGTAGATCCGGTGATAAAGTTCGATCACCATTATATATCAATGCTCTGGAAACTTTGAATGGTAACTATAGCAACCATAGTAAATAACGATTGATTGAAAGACTGCCCCTCGATAGAGGTCAGGCAAGCTAATAAACGAACCAAATGAATTTGCCTTGAGTGCAACAACACTCTCATTTAGCTCCGAGTGCTGAAAAACAAACAAACACACACACAAAAGAAAACACACACTGTTGTTATGCTTTGAGTGCTGACGAACAAACTTACTAACACAAACACAAACACCCACTCTCGTTTGGCTTCCAGTTTGCGCGTAACTTCATCAGCAGAAATTCACATGAATACACACACTCTTATAAACAAGGACAGAACTCGAGTGCTGACAAACAGACAAACAAACACACACACAAACACACTCTCTAATGAGCAAACAGTTGAAGTACCTCTCTCTCACTCATCTTCAGCCTGTTGCTCTTAGGTGACCCAAGCCATGTGCCTTGTTCGATTGGGTTCAGATAGAGAGTGTTCGTCTAAATGATAGGGCTATCTGTATTAGTTTCAGCTCGGACGCAGACAAACTCGACTCCGTGTAAACTAGGCTTTAGGTGACCCAAGCCACGTGCCTTGTTCAATTGGGTTCAGCCAATATACAGTGCCATGTGCATTCCACCGTGCATAAGAGCATGACCTCCGCTTGCCTGCTGCAAAATAATGTATAGTCATGGTACTCACATCAGCTGCTTAATATACAGCAGCGATCTTAAGGAATAAAACACTACTGTGAAGAAAAACTACTTCCAAAGACACCAGTTCAGAATGGAATTTAAAAAGAAATGTGAAAAGAACATTTGAGATGCAATAATAAATAAGCCAACTGCACACACACGCACACACACACACACACACACACACACA
>NC_137915.1:3028008-3033008 GCF_963457725.1 Sprattus sprattus
ACATCAGCCAGAGAACAAGCGCTTCATCCACGCCGCGCTCAATCCACTGTGTCCAAACGCCTCTTTCACTGCTGCCACAGAGAGTCAGTGAGAGCAGCACAAAGGCCCCCCCAGTCCCCCGGGGGCCAGAGAGCTCCTGCAGCACAGAGAGGAGAGGAGCACACACACACACACACACACACACACACTCAGGGAGAGAGGAGAGGAGCAGACCAGGACATCCACTCTCCCCACCAAACAAGCCTCTGTCAGGCTTTACACTCAGTTCATCATTCTGCACAGCTCATCACTGTGGTCTAGTGGCTGCAATGTTACGAGCACGAGTGGACTGACCGCAGTGTTCCTCTGCTGGGATTAAAGATGGGGGAAGCGTATTTAGTGTTGACCTCCTAAATCTCTGGACTGCACTGTCATGTATTGATTCTTGTGACAAAATATGGGAAAGAAAATGCAGGGCTGCTGTTTGGGGCAATAAATGTGTCCAGTTTCTTCTCCTGTGCTTCCTGCCTGAACGAGCCTCTGTTTGAACATGACAGCCAATACTGCTGCACCAGGACACACTCAGCTGTGTGTGTGTGTGAGTTGTGTGTGTGTGTGTGTGTGTGTGTGTGTGTGTGTGTGTGTGTGTGTGTGTGTGTGTGTGTGTTTGTGTGTGTGTGCGTGTGTCTGTGTATGTGTGTGTGTGTGTGTTTGTGTGTGTGTGTATTTGTATACATGTGTATACTGTATGTTTTTCTTTGTTTGTGTGTGTACTTGTGTTTGTGTGTTTGCAGGAGTGTATGTGTTTGTATACGTGTCTGTGTGTGTATGTGCTTAAGTGTAGGAGTGTGCGTGTTTGTGTGTGTGTGTGAAGGAGTGTGTGTGTTTGTGTGTGTGTGCATGTGTGTGGGAGTGTATGTGTCTGTGTGCGTGTCTCTGTGTGAGTGTAGGAGTGTGTGTGTTTGTGCGTGTGTGTGTGTGTGTTGGAGTGTCCATGTTGGTGACTGTTCAAAGCCAGCTGTGGGGAAATCTTCCCCTGTGTGTTGAGGTTCTCCTATTAGTGTGTGGGGTCAATCCCATCGTCTGCCTCAAAGGCACGAGCTCTTCAGTCAGGTCCTCCAGTGATCTCCCCATCTGCTGCTGCCTAATCTCAGCTAGCCGTGACCCAGCACATTTCATACTCTCTCTCTCCTTTCTTTATCTCTCCACTCCTCTCTTCTCTTCTCCTGTCTTTTCCTCTCCTCTCTCCTCCTCTCCTTTCTTTATCTCTCCTCTCCTCTCTCCTCGCCTCTCCTCTCCCTTCCTCTCATCTGAAGCACATTCCCCACTCCTCCTCTTTCCCCTTTCTCCTCCAGTCTCCTCCTCTCCCATTCTCCTCTGAAGCACATTCCCCACTCCTCCTCCTGTGAAGATGAAGCTTAGAGTGAGCGGGGGGGGGCACCTGAGGACCCAAGGGCCCCCTCCCTCTCTGTCAGCTCCCCAGTGGGAGGTGGGCGGGACCACTACGTGTCTGAGGGGCTGTTAACGACCAGCGGCTCAATTACTCTTCATCGATCCATCTGTACTCCCCCCGCCACCCAGGTCTCTCTGACATTGTAATTACACAGGCCCTCACAATTAGGGCATTACCGCTGGCTAACGGAGGAGAATAATATGCCCGCCTTCATGCACCTCACATCTCCTCGCCACACCATTGCATCTCATCTCCGTCAGCACCGTCACGTCCGTCACAGAAACTCTCCCTTCTTCTCCTCTCCTGCCCTCTCTCCTTCTTCTCCTGTGTCACAGTCGCTCAGCTGGAGATAACACACTTGGGTTGTCAATAACAATCATATGTAATGAACAACAGGGTGTAAGGATGGACGTTATGTCTTGGTTATCGCATAAATAAGATAACACTCAGAGTCTCTTCTAACCTGTTCTTATCTATGATCACACAGGATAATTTTAGCACGGTCCAGTCCATATGATCATCCAACCATTTTACTTGTACATGAAGCAGTCCATAGAGAGAAGCAGCGGTGATGAGCCAGACTCACCGTTTAGACCAATCCCAAGCGAGACTCACCGTTTCGACCAATCCCAAGCCAGACTCACCATTTAGACTGATCCCAAACTGACTGAGAGCAACAGGTCCAGAGCCAGAGCCAGACAGGACTCTCCGTTTAGACCGATCCCAAACTGGCGGAGAGCAACAGGTCCAGAGCCAGACTCTCCGTTTAGACCGATCCCAAACTGAAGGAGAGCAACAGGTCCAGAGCCAGACAGAGACAGGACTCTCCGTTTAGACCGATCCCAAACTGGCGGAGAGCAACAGGTCCAGAGCCAGACAGAGACAGGACTCTCCGTTTAGACCGATCCCAAACTGGCGGAGAGCAACAGGTCCAGAGCCAGACTCTCCGTTTAGACCGATCCAAAACTGACTTAGAGCAACAGGTCCAGAGCCAGACAGAGACAAGCTGAGGCTCTCTCTGCTCGCACGCCTCATTGGCTTCAAGGCTCGTAGGAAAATGGGCTCCTACTCAAAGCACCCTGATTTGATTATTTGCTCAACCAATGAGGCACTGGGGGGAACGAGGATTACAATCTAATCTACTTTAATTCCCACCGTTCACAGCCTGCCTGGAGTCCATTTGTGCGGAGAAAAATGGCCGCCTCTCACAGACATTCCCCCACTGTCTGTTTATTGTGTACATTTGTGTTTTGCAGTGTTTCTATACTGTATGGTGACAAAGGGATGGATAAAATCTGACTCAATGAACAAGGAACCAACTGACGGAGTGCACATGACAACTTGACAGTGATATTAGAACTGCCATCGACATAGGGAGATACACTGCCAACAACACAGGGAGATACACTGCCATCAACACAGGGAGATACACTACCATCAACACAGGGAGATACACTACCATCAACACAGAGAGATACACTGCCATCAACACAGAGAGATACACTGCCATCAACACAGGGAGATACACTGCCATCAACACAGAGATATACACTGCCATCAACACAGGGAGATACACTGCCATCAACACAGGGAGATACACTGCCATCAACACAGGGAGATACACTGCCATCAACACAGAGAGATACACTGCCATCAACACAGGGAGATACACTACCATCAACACAGGGAGATACACTCCCATCAACACAGGGAGATACACTACCATCAACACAGGGAGATACACTGCCATCAACACAGGGAGATACACTGCCATCAACACAGAGAGATACACTGCCATCAACACAGAGAGATACACTGCCATCAACACAGGGATATACACTGCCATCAACACAGGGAGATACACTGCCATCAACACAGGGAGATACACTGCCATCAACACAGGGAGATACACTACCATCAACACAGGGAGATACACTGCCATCAACACAGAGAGATACACTGCCATCAACACAGGGAGATACACTACCATCAACACAGGGAGATACACTGCCATCAACACAGAGAGATACACTGCCATCAACACAGGGAGATACACTGCCATCAACACAGGGAGATACACTCCCATCAACACAGGGAGATACACTGCCATCAACACAGGGAGATACACTGCCATCAACACAGGGAGATACACTCCCATCAACACAGGGAGATACACTGCCATCAACACAGGGAGATACACTGCCATCAACACAGGGAGATACACTACCATCAACACAGGGAGATACACTGCCATCAACACAGAGAGATACACTGCCATCAACACAGGGAGATACACTGCCATCAACACAGGGAGATACACAGGGAGATACACTGCCATCAACACAGGGAGATACACAGGGAGATACACTACCATCAACACAGGGAGATACACTGCCATCAACACAGGGAGATACACTGCCATCAACACAGGGAGATACACTGCCATCAACACAGGGAGATACACTGCCATCAACACAGGGAGATACACTGTCATCAACACAGGGAGATACACTGTCATCAACACAGGGAGATACACTGAAGTCTGTGTCAATGTCATAATCTGTGAGGATAAAACTAGTCATAAAACAAATCATGTACTCAAAAGCAGGAGGGTGAAGCCAAGCCACAAGATGTTACTCAAGAACTTAAAAACTCTGAGTGCAAACCGGACGTAAATAGCAGGAATCAATACAGACAGATGTTCTGTAAGAGAACAACAGTGGTTTTAACAAAGCATCTTATTTCTTTGATCGCACCCTGTCAGAAGAACACTAGTGATGTACCAAAATCAAATACGTTATTATGAATAGCTCAAATAATCCAATGAAATCAATATTCGTTCTACCCCAAAATTGCTCGTACGTTCGTTGTTTGTTATCCAGAAACAACACTCAACTCCAGATTGGCATGTCTGTGTGTCAGCCAGTATGTTTGTTCAAATCGATTCATATCATTGAGGATGGGCACAAGATTAAAATGCCCATTCTGTATGCAGCATGGGACTTTAATTTCACTACGTAGTCAGAATAGCAGCACATCTCTTCTGAAAACTGAGGACGCCACAAATTGAGATGCATGGAAGGCGCTGGGGTGGTATTTCATTTATGAGACAGACAGTTGACCACGAATTTGCAGTGGTGTTGACATGACAGGTTTAATCCAGGCAATTTCAGAAAGCGTCGTTTAACTCTGTATCTCAGTCAATATTCATCTTTTTAGGTTGTAATGAAATGTAAAGAACTGTTATATTAATTCACATTTCCTTAGCAAACTGCCATAAATGAACACATCAAGAAATTAGGGTGCAGCATCATTGGAATTTGTGATTATTCCCTTCAGCTTTTCCATTCAAGATATTTGATCTATTGTAAATAGTCTCCATTTCAAATGCAACACAGAATGTTTCAATTTATAAAACCTTTCTGAGTGCTCAATGCCGCTTAAGAGCCTGTTGCAGATGAAGATGTTGGGGATTTCATATCTGAAGACTTTATGGACCATGAAAATCTCAAAATGACCCCATAAAGAACGATTTGCACAACACTACTACACTACAAGACCAACTACT
>NC_137915.1:3035508-3040508 GCF_963457725.1 Sprattus sprattus
CTGCCTTACAGGTGTGTCAGACTCAATAATGTTACACTGCACACATCCATGCAATCCTCCTCTGATTTGGGCGTGACAAAGACAAAGGGCTTTTTAGAGGCATTTTTCACAGCAGTACAGAATAGAGCTAATTAATGAGCCCCAAACGAATTATCACAACAAAGAATCAATTAGCACATTACCAACCAGACCAGGGGATCACTTACATCATAAAAGCCAAAATGTTTGTCTTAATGTTTAACTTTGAACACATGCATGTGTCCCTGTGATAATATTCCATAAGTTATATAAAACAGCACTCAAATCAAATCATTCAGTTGCCATTTACAATCCAGTTTTCACACATTTTACACGGACAGAGTACACTTGGTCTGTACACTGACCTGATTCCAAGGGTGTTGTGATGTATTTATAAAGCAACATAAACATCTTACTGAAGCCAAACCCACTCCCACCCACAGAAATGAGGCATCTCTGACTGCAATGAAAAACCTGCTGTCAGTCATTAATAGGAGCTCAGGCAGCCATGACTTATTGCATTATTCATCCTCTGCCCACACTTCCTCACCAACAGCTCCAGAGCCAGATCTGCTACGACATGTTACTGAAGAGAAATGAGGATGAAAAACATGACCATCAGTAATAAAACATTTGCAGAAGCAAAACTACCACGGCTTAATGGTTTCTTCAGGCATACTGGAGGACGCTGCCTTGGCTAAGCAAATGAGACTGCAGCTTGTAAAGTGATAGGAGAGCGATTTAATAACACTCCCTCAAAGAGCCGCCTCTGCTGGAAGAGATACGCCTGATCAAAGCAGATCTATGCACCGCCTGAACTCACTTGATTAAACTTGCTTTCAGAATGAAGCCCACTCGTAGGGGACAGCGAAAGAAAGGTGGAAGAAGAAGACGCAAAAGAGGAAGAAGAAGTAGTAGAAGAAGAAGAAGAAGAAGAAGAAACAAAAATAAAATAGCAGGAATAAAAGGCAAACAGTAGCCCATTCTGAACACCTGCGATGCAGAGCTTAAGTTACTTGTAACCGCTAACGACTAAAAGCTAAAAACTAACAGCCCATACCAGCACACACACACACACACACACACACACACACACACACACATCCTCCCACTGCCCTCATGTCAGAGCACACACACTGTTCCACTGCCTCATACTAGCACACACACACACACACACACACACACACACACACATCCTCCCACTGCCCTCATGTCAGAGCACACACACTGTTCCACTGCCTCATACTAGCACACACACACACACACACACACACACACACACACACACACCCTCCCGCTGCCCTCATGTCAGGGCAAACACACCCCTCCACTGCCTAATGCCAGCACACACACACTCACCCTACCGCTGCCCTCATACCAGCACACACACACACCCACACATCCTCCCACTGCCCTCATGTCAGAGCATACACACACCCCTCCATCGCCTCATGCCAGCACACACACACACACACACACACACACACATCCTCCCACTCTGCCACGCCTCAGCTAACAAGGCTGCAGATTGCTATGGTTGGCACGAGGACCTCCAGCAATTGGCTTTAGTGGGAATAGCGGTGATTATGGCTAATGAGCTAATATGAATAGCGGATGAGCTTATTTGTGATGACTCAGTGGTTTCTGGAGGAACACACACTCAGGGCTAATCAGAAGCAGCATGCTAATGTCCTCAGGTAGCCTGCTGTGTTATTGATGCTGAATGCTAACAGGAAGCCTTTTGATCAGGGCCGTGTCACAGCCGTTCGTCACGCCTTGCTGTACATGAGGCAGAGCTGCGTTCTTCTGATTAAACTGTTTTAACGGTTAGCGAGTTAGGCCTCGACTTAACAATTCCCCTCACGTCTCATCAACTATATCTTCGGTATCTGTTAATTTCATATCAGCGTTTTCTACATCAAAGGCTGTAGAGCAAAACATTGCAATTAATGTTCTTAAAGCGAGACCACTCAAGTTTGAGAAGGGAAGTCTGGGCTATCAGACACAAATATCATCACAGCAGGAGCCTGTTAAATAGCTGAGTATTTGCCCTGGGCTCAGGCACAATTCCTGGAAGGCTTACCAGAGAGTGTGTGTGTGTGTGTGTGTGTGTGTGTGTGTGTGTGTGTGCGTGTGTGTGCGTGTGTGTGTGTGTGTGTGTGTGTGATAGATAGATGATAGATGATAGATGATAGATGGATACTTTATTAATCCCGAGGGAAATTTAGGTCATCCATAAGCTATATACACATATACACTTATACACCTCACCGACATACATACATAAATCACAAATACATACATAGGGAGAACATATTCACACAGAGTGTTTACAGATACAGGGTCTGACCCTACGATACAGAATGCAATGATCGTGTCAGTGTCGGTTGACTGAGGCAGCCCACTGCTCCGGGTTAGTGTTAATTCACTTCACTGTGTGTGTGTGTGTGTGTGTCACTTCCCTGGATGGGTTAAATGCAGAGGTTAATTTCAGAGTGTGTGTGTCTACACCACCTCTGCCATAGAGAGGACTTTCACTTTCACTTTCACTGAGAGGAAAGTGTTCTTGGGCTGCTGGTGTGGATAGTGCAAACAAATATATTAGTCTTGCGCTTGTGTGGATGGATATTGCAAGACAGTGGTCATGTGCTTCTGTGTGTTTGTGTGTTTGAAAAGTGCAAAAAGCAAGCAGACTGTGTTGCCAAATCAACCGCAACACTTCTGTGGGATGCTGTGTAACAACAGCCATGACACAATCATTAGGACAAAATTGCAGCTTGATGAAAGCAATGCTGTGTGATAGAGCAATCACAGTAAATAATAGTGTTTGAAGACGGCGCTGGTTAAGGACAGGGACAGTAGGATTTATTTTGTGCGAGAAGGGCAGAAAAGTGGACACCAGGCACGTACAAACAATACTGGCCAATAGAGGAAATTGCAAGATTGGAGATTGCTGGCTGATGTCGGAAGACACCTTTTAGTTCCACACTGTACTGTTGTGACGTGTGTGTGTGTGTGTGTGTGTGTGTGTGTGTGTGTGTGTGTGTGTGTGTGTGTGTGTGTGTGTGTGTGTGTGTGTGTGTGTGTGAGTGTGTGTGTGTAAAGTTCCTCACTGTTGTGTTGTGTTGTGTTCTGAGTGTGGGTGCATTGTTTACTTAATTGAGTTAACGATTCCCTTTGAAGATGCGATGGAGGAAGACTTTGAAAGGAAGAAGCTGAAGTAAGCGGAACTGGTAGCGGAGGCGTGGCAACGAGGTTGGCAAGCACACACACGACCAGTGGAGATAAGTGTTAAGAGGCTACACACACACACACACACACACACACACACACACACACACACATACACACACACAAGACCAGTGGAGATAAGTGTCAAGAGGCTACACACACACACACACACACACACACACACACACACACACACACACATACACACACACAAGACCAGTGGAGATAAGTGTTAAGAGGCTACACACACACACACACACACACACACACACACACACACACACACAAGACCAGTGGAGATAAGTGTTTAGAGGCTTTGTGGCCAAATAAACTGCAACACGGAGGATCGGAGGATAAGGCCAGATCTACTCCCAAGTCCACTGCCATCTCTTACAAGGAACCAGTCAGGATCTCTATATACACTCAGAATCTGGATCAGTCCTGATCTCTACATACACTCAGAATCTGGATCAGTCCTGATCTCTACATACACTCAGAATCTGGATCAGTCCTGATCTCTACATACACTCAGAATCTGGATCCAGTCAGGATCTCTACATACACTCAGAATCTGGATCAGTCCTGATCTCTACATACACTCAGAATCTGGATCAGTCCTGATCTCTACATACACTCAGAATCTGGATCAGTCCTGATCTCTACATACAATCAGAATCTGGATCAGTCCTGATCTCTACATACACTCAGAATCTGGATCCAGTCAGGATCTCTACATACACAATCAGAATCTGGATCCAGTCATGATCTCTACATACACTCAGAATCTGGGTTAGTTTTGGGTCCCCACTTATGCTGGCATCGCATGAGACACACAGTGACAGAAACAGAGATCACCCTCACTATAGGTTAATAGATGGTGTATATTATTATTATTATATGATAGCTATATATTATATTGCAATTATTTAACCAAACCAGAGGGAAAACACAGTGCTTCCAGGTCAGGTCCTCTTAGTCAGTAAATAACACATCATCGGTCTGTGTGTGTGTGTGTGTGTGTGTTTGTGTTTGTGTGTATCAAAGTAAACAACACATCAGTGGTCTGGAGGCCCAAACAGCCTTATCCAATCCCTCCTGAGCTTTTTCACAACCCCACCAGCCGTGGTCCAATCACCACTTAGTTCTGCAAAGCCCCGATAGCCATAGACCCGTCCCTTCTGAGGACCATCAAAGCGTGGGCAGCTATTGGCTTACGTGATAGGAAAGAGGATTAAATCTATCAGGTGAGAAATCCCTGTTCATTTCACCGTACGTCTCTGCTCGCTGTTATCTGGCTGTAAATCAACACATCTCTGTCAGCTAGGGCTGTAAAATGACTACAGAAAACCAGCATGGAATATCTATATGCACAGCTAACTGTATTAATTCAATTCGATTCAATTCAATTCAATTTATTATATAGCGTCAAAACAATCAAATTGACTGTTGACTCCAAAGGCGATATTAGTGATCTTAACTGGCATATGTAACCAGAGACATTGTACAGATGTTTACCTACTCACCTACTGTGAAATGGTTAAGATTGAAAACAAGAAACAGTCAGAGATTCAAACAAGAGAGAGAGGAGAGAAGAGAGTAAAAAAATAGATGAGATATATAGACAGCAAGTTAGAGAGAGAGAGATAGAAAGAAGAAGAGAGAGATATATGGTTGTATATCTTATTATTCTTAAGTCATTCTTGTGCCCATACCCAGGTCAAGATGAAATCAAATTAAATCTGAATGGATTG
>NC_137915.1:3043008-3045508 GCF_963457725.1 Sprattus sprattus
CTCTCTCTCTGTCTCTCTCGACAAAAAGCTTTTTTTTCTCTCTCAAATGTTGGTTGAAACAGGTGGGGTGAGAGGCAGAGTGAAGCCTAATGTGAAATAGATTGTGCTTTTAAACAATGACATGCGTTGTCTTACTTGTGTATATGTGTAACTGTTTCTTGTATGAAATATAAAATACAATAAAAAATGTATCACAAAAAAAAAACAATAACTTGCAGGAGATGGAGAGATTGCATTAATGCATGAACTGAATGTAGACAGAGCTGGCTTGAAGTGCAGCAGAGGATCCTGGCTGCAGTGTGACTGTGAGGTTTATCCAGCACTGTGGATGAGCTGAGTCCAGACAGGCAGGCCATACACACACACACACACACACACACACACACACACACACACTCACACACACACACACACACACACTACACAGACAATCAGAGTGAGCAGGCGCCGGATGCAGCACGTTTCTCCAGCGCTGTGGATGAGCTGAGTCCAGACAGGCAGGTCTGTTCCACCCTGTCAGCTGTCTGACTGCATGAGGACCTCTATCTGACACAGCAGCAAAGTCAAACTGCCCCCACCCCCAACCTTACTATACACCCCCCCCCCCCCCCCCTACCCCCCACCCCCATCTGACTAGGCCACAGACACACACACACACACACACACACACACACCCCTCATCTGACTAGGCCACAGACACAGGAGGACGTCCCTCTGACACGGCAGCAAAGTCAAAATCCTTTCCCACTGTCCTCATCACACTACTGCAACCGTCCTTTAAAGAAGCATTCCAGATCAATTGCTATTCGCTAACGATATGCTAGCGGGTAAAACTAACGAAATCTCTTGAAATGTGCTGACTTTGACATAATGACAAACTAGTTACTCAACAACTGTCCTAACACAGTCAAACATCAAGCATTTGCAACACAAGACAAAGCAAGACGGCAAATAAGCTACTTACTAGTTCGGCAGACAGTAGAAAGCCGGGCGGCGTCTTACAGTTAGCAGTTATAAGCCTATGGACCCTGGTATGGCAATGGCACGGAGGCGATTCTCCATATTAAAAGTAATTGTAGCTCCCTAATTTTTTTCAAGCTGTTATTTTAAGGTAAAACTGCTTATCCTAACCCTAATCCTGAAGTATAATTGTTGCCAACAACTGCTGTAAAACCCATCAAACTTCATCCCCAGGTCCCTCATCCAAATGCAGCAAAGTCGCCCCATATCTTCCTGCAGTAATACAGGGCCCAATCCCCTCCTATGTGTAGGTATGCCCCCTCCCATGAGAGTGAAAGTACATTAGGGTCCATCTCCTGGCCATTACCTAGCAGAGGGTCCATACTCTCCTGTTAATGTGAGCCATTCACTAAAATAAGGTAAAATAAACTGGAATAAAATAACCCTCAAGTGAGTGATGAGCAGAGTAGAGTGGAGCAGAGGTGCACTCAGCACAGTGTATGCAGCAGTATTAGCATAAATGATCAAGTCAAATGTTAAATAGCAGACATAAGAGCTTTATGAAAGAACACTTAAGCACATTTCAAAGCTGAGAGGGGAGTGTTGATGAAAAAAAACAATTCACAACTGTGATTGCAAGCGCACACACACACACACACACACGCACGCACGCACGAACGCACGCACACACACACACACACATACACGCACGCACACACACACACACACGCACGCACGCACACACGTACACACACACAAACACACACACACACACACTTATAAACACACCCACACGCACACACACAAATACCACCCATCCCCACACACACACGCAGATCGATAAATAAACACAAACCCCATCTCACAACTGTCTGTAACCAGATCTCTGTATTCACCTAACAAGTGTAATCTCCACCCTACCCATCACACACACACACACACACACACACACACACACACACACACACACACACACACACACACACACTACACAGACACAAACAAGTGTAATCTCCACCCCTACCCATCTCACAGCAGGGCCGTCTGATATCAGTACAAAAGAGTGCTATTCAGGAACCATAATCCTATTCACATTTCTAAGGTGCAAAGCAGAGTTATTTTTTCCTTTCTAACTCGCCATTCCTGTGCTTATATTAGCGGCGGTAGTTTGAAGCAAGGGATTTCTTCTACTTCACAGAGAATGGAGAGGTTAACCGGGCTAAACTATCACAACCCCTCAACAATTATCTGCATTTTTCTCAATTCCATGGGAGTTAAAACGAGAAACTGCACTAAAAAACCTAATCAGCAGCAGCACATCAGGGACAGAGCCTTTGGCTTCTGATAATACTGCTGAACCAGACTATTCTCCACAACGCATCGCTCCATTATCACCACGGCGATAGTAACTAGGCGCAATAACAGAAGAGATCTGTCTTGAGGAGGTGATGCTCAGTGCTGCTGGGATTCTCATCTCTCCTTCCACAGTCGCACAAGCCACTGGGGGATTAGGATCTCGTCTGAAGAAACCGCCTGCAGT
>NC_137915.1:3050508-3058008 GCF_963457725.1 Sprattus sprattus
GTGGTGCACACATCTTTTGCCAAAAATCTTACCTTACTGTAAGAGTACACATGCTGACTCTCAGTCATGTGATGCTGATTGTTGCAGTGGTATGGGAAACTTTCTTATGTTTTTATAGAGTAACATTGCCAGATGTGTGTCTAGGAGGCTTTTGAGACCATACATTTGTATGTGGACATTAAAGTAACACTATGCCACATTTTTTGAGCTATGGTTGTATAGGTAACTAGTTTTGGTACCATCCTCAAATTCATTTTGATAGCATATGGTCATGTGAAGGACAGATAAACACCTGTGTCTTCCCCACTAGCCATCCAGGATATTCCAGGATATGCAGTTATTTGTAACGGCTGGAACACCCTGCAAAAATGGAAGAAAAGTTTTGACACGCATGACATTGCCAACTATTCTGCCACAAGACACCAGTTAGTGTGTTTACAAGCTTCAATCAGTGTCAGCTGGGCTGTTAGTGGTGTTTTTGCATGCTTTTCCGATAGTTAGCTTACTAGTTTTGGAACAGAACCTCTTTGCTGCTTTACTGACGGTCCTAACATGTGGTTCGGTTTTCATCTCCATGGATGACACTGGCACATGTGATAGAGTCACGCAGCACTACTAGCTCACTATGGAGGGATTCTAGGAGTGAGTTTATAGAGGCACGCAGCACTTCTAGCTCACTATGGAGGGATTCTAGGAGTGAGTTTATAGAGGCACGCAGCACTTCTAGCTCACTATGGAGGGATTCTAGGAGTGAGTTTATAGAGGCACGGAGCACTACTATCTCACTAGGGAGGGATTCTAGGAGTGAGTTTATAGAGGCACGCAGCACTACTAGCTCACTATGGAGGGATTCTAGGAGTGAGTTTATAGAGGCACGGAGCACTACTATCTCACTATGGAGGGATTCTAGGAGTGAGTTTATAGAGGCACGCAGCACTACTAGCTCACTATGGAGGGATTCTAGTGAGCTCATTTGCTCTGCTGCTGCTCTGCTTTGTGCATTTAAAAAAAAAATGTAACTGTATTATTCACTGTATTAGTCACTGTTGTAAGGCGACCTTGGGTTTCTTGAAAGGCGCCCTATAAATAAAATGTATTATTATTATTATTATTATTATTATTATCACTGTGTTCAAACATCACAGTTCACTCATGGCTTTGTTCTAGACACCAGCCTCCAAGGCACAGATCTCTAGCTGTTCAACAATATATACAATTATATCATCTGGGAGAAACACACCAGTTAACCAGATTATTGACACTCTTTTCAAGCCTGATTGGGATCACCCCTGAGTGTGCAAACCAAGGTCTGTCATTTTGAAAGCAAATTCAATCATTCAGTGTGGTTGCTGTGGAGGGAAGGAAATGTAAATAATTTTTCTTCTGTCTGTGATATTTCCCTTTCCTCTCCTCTCCATCCAAAGCTGAGGAAGAGGAGGTGGATGAAGGGTGGTGTGGCATCACATGTTTGATAGCATTAAAGCATCACTAATGTCATTAAAATCCAAATTGCGTGAATGATCTGCCTATTACCAACTAATTCAATGCTATTTGGCTGCTTCATACAGAATCCAAAAGGCCTTGCCACTAAAACAGAGGCAGCATATTAGATGTGACATTTTTGTTGATAGCGTAAAGAGCTGCCAAATTGTCAATCACACTGGCAGCTTGTCATGCTTAAAATGGCAGGAATAATTAATTTGACAGTTATATGGAAATAAACAGCAGCCTCCACATTGTGGCAGCAGGGATGTGCAGCATGAAGATGCATCAGTAACCCAGACTGATGCAAGGTGAGCCGGAAGATGCAACTGTTATGGAGCCTGGGGTAAGATGCAGCTGTAACCCAGCCTGAGGTAAGATGCAGCTGTAACCCAGCCTGAGGTAAGATGCAGCTGTAACCCAGCCTGAGGTAAGATGCAGCTGTAACCCAGCCTGAGGTAAGATGCAGCTGTAACCCAGCCTGAGGTAAGATGCAGCTGTAACCCAGCCTGAGGTAAGATGCAGCTGTAACCCAGCCTGAGGTAAGATGCAGCTGTAACCCAGCCTGAGGTAAGATGCAGCCGGAAGTTGCAGCTGTTATGCAGCCTGAGGTGAGATGCAGCAGAACGGCGCAGCTTTTATGCAGCGTGAGGTAAGATGCAGCAGGAAGTTGCAGCTGTAACCCAGCCTGAGGTAAGATGCAGCAGGAAGATGCAGCTGTAACCCAGCCTGAGGTGAGATGCAGCAGGAAGTTGCAGCTGTTATGCAGCCTGAGGTGAGATGCAGCTGCAGACTTAATGCAGAGAAATGAGAAGCTTCTGTCTAGCGCATGTTTCCACATTGGAAATGCACAGCAGAAATGTGCAGTGGTAACACAGACCAACCACAGCATGGTTGCAGTGTGAAGCAAGCCCAGGCCGCAAGCAGAGAGTTTGGAGAGGAAAAATGTCTCATTGTAGCATGAAAACTGAAAGTACTGTCTATGCTGTAGAAGTCAGACACACAGTGAAAACGCTACTGCGCAAAAAAAAAAAACCCAGGGAGAGCATTCTTTGAGAAACAAAGAGAAATAGGACAGCTGAAATAGGAAGTGTAGCTGTGGGGAAGTACCGGTTCAGCAGCCAGAGCACGGAAACACGCACATGCTGACAGCTCAGATGTTCCTCCAGCGCAGTATAACTCAGAGCTCAGCTAGAGAAGAGCACAGAGCGTGTGTGTGTGTGTGTGTGTGTGTGTGTGTGTGTGTGTGTGTGTGTGTGTGTGTGTGAGCCCAGCTAGAGCAGAGCACAGGGGCGCGCAGCGGAACAGATGGGCTGCAGGTCGCTGAATCTGGGCCAGGGCTGCGGTGGGGTCCTCTCCCAGGTCCTCTCCCAGGTGCTGCGGGGTTGTTCTGCGCTGCGCTCCACATGGCAAACAGCTGCGGGCTCTGGCCCAGGAGCTCCAGCGCAACACAGCGCAACACAGCACACACACCTGCGCTGCACTGGGGTAATGCAGTTTCCAATACACAGCACACACACCTGCGCTGCACTGGGGTAATGCAGTTTCCAATACACAGCACACACACCTGCGCTGCACTGGGGTAATGCAGTTTCCAATACACAGCACACACACCTGCGCTGCACTGGGTAATGCAGTTTCCAATACACAGCACACACACCTGCGCTGCACTGGGGTAATGCGGTTTCCCATACACAGCACCGCAAACACTTGAAGTGTACTGGGGCAATGCGGTTTCCAATACCCAGAACAGCAAACATATGAAGTGTACTGGGGCAATGCACACATATTCAAATGATCGCTACAGTGGCCTATGGACGGTATGATTCTTTAATCTCTGCTGCCCTAATAAGTACACAGAAAGGAAGTGTGTGTAAGTGTGTGTCATGACGTGTGTGTGAGGTGTTTGTGTGAGATGAGTGTGTGTGATGACGTGTGTGAGGTGTTTGTGTGAGATAAGTGTGTGTCATGACGTGTGTGTCATGACGTGTGTGTCATGACGTGTGTGTGAGGTGTTTGTGTGAGATGAGTGTGTGTCATGACGTGTGTGTGAGGTGTTTGTGTGAGATGAGTGTGTGTCATGACGTGTGTGTGAGGTGTTTGTGTGAGATGAGAGGGTTCCGGAGTTCCCTGAGGAGGGAGATTAGTATCTCAGAGTATCTGGCTGAAGCTGCGGCCCATAATGCACCACTGACCCCGAGACGACCTCTAATCTAAAGGAGGAAATTACGGGGCAAAGAAACAACAAGAATTGGCTGTCAATTATCACTGAAAGAGAATAACGGCTGACAGAATAAAAGCCCAGAAGACGAACAGAGCCCATTTTGGAATGAGATCTCGCTCACCCTGATGTTCCAAGTCTTAAAGGAGACCCATAAAACTTAACTATCCCTTCAGAAATGCCTTCTACCAATTACCCCGGTATTTAGAGCCCAGGATCTGAACGGAAGCAGGGTTGAGGTCCCTTCCTTCACGAAGCTTAAAGCTGCCATGTCTTTCCACTTCTTTGCCACAGAATAGACGAGGAGTGACAGTATCAGTGAACCTGAGCTTTCGAACACGATATCACTTCAGTATTTATACGCACGTCGAGAGATAAAATACTTTTACTGAGTGAGCAGCACCCACATCCTGTAATAACATCGTATTAAGAAACTGCTATTTCAGCTAAGCCAAGAATGTCGACCCGCTGCAATCTGGTGCAAGGACAAAGTGTTTCCCTCAAAGTTCAAGGACATACTCTATGTGAGACTAGTGTTATAATGGAATACCAGTTCAGTGGGGAAGAGCTCAGAGGGAAATAAAAGCACCTGCTTAAGGGATGAGGAACAGGTGTAACTGAAGAAAGAAAGAAAGAAAGAAAGAAAGACAGAAAGAAAGAAAAGGCAGAGAGGCAGATGGACAGACGGGCAGAAAGAAAGATAGATAGATAGATAGATAGATAGATAGATAGATAGATAGATAGATAGATAGATAGATAGATAGATAGATAGATAGATAGATAGATAGAAAGATAGATAGATAGATAGAAAGAGAGGTAGATAGATAGATAGACAGATAAACAACACATACATACTAAAAGACTGAGAGAAAAAACAATAATTGGCAAGAGAGGAAAAAGGATTCACAGGAAGAAAATATGCCAAAGCTGTATAAGTCTCGGCCAAGACAGCTAGAGAGTGGCTTTCTTCCAAAAGACTCCTTCAATCTTCATTGTCTTTGCTCCTTGTTTAAACACACACACACACACACACACACACACACACACACACACACACACACACACACACACACACACACTACACTCAGTGCTTTTCAAGCTCAGCTACTGTTATCCCAGGGGAGTGCTGGGGAAAATCAAACACAAAAATGTGATTCATTACAGCATTACTGAGACGTCCCTGAGTCGTGATGGGCTATAAACACTCTCTCCTCCCAGAGGAGCATCAGGAGAGCATTACTCCACTCCCCCCCTCTCCCCCCCCACAACCCTGGGTCTCGGTTTGTAAAAAAGGTGTTGCATAATTGCACACATAGTATGGGTCTGGGTCTGGGTTTGTAAAAACCGGTGTTGCATAATTGCACACATAGTATGGGTTTGTGGGAAAAGACGTGGAAAAAAAACTGATCACCCACTCACCAATACTTCAGTCTGCCAATAAGCAGACTGAAGTATTCAAAGTGCGAAAGCAATAGAATATAAACTAGCTGAAAAACAACATTCCGCAGTACTCAATCTTCTCCATTAGGAATTTAAAGTGTAATCCAGACTTTGCTTCTCTTATACAGGAGGGATTTAGGATACTGGAACACCAGGCAGCGTTACTCATTTCAAAATACGGCACGAAAATGTACGTTAGCAAATATTAAACTGTCAGGGAACAATGCCTACATAAAGGTAGGCTTAGGGAGGACTTAGTCTGCACGGCGTTTTGGTGCCAAAGCCACAGCATTTGCACTCCGCTTACAAGAAGACAGAAATAATGTTTCGCAGAGGCCTGCCAGCCTGTCTGTCAGATCCCTGTCTGTGTAGGAAATAAAGACTGGCATTCTCAAACGCATGTTCAGAGAGAAAGAAGACATATCATACATTTTCAAACGCATGTTCAGACAGAAAGAAGACATATCAAACATTTGTCTTGTTTTTCATTTCCATTCAGTCTCCATGTTAGCCACGCTCAATTTCTATGATCAATCTCCATGATCAATCTCCATGAACTTGTTCTCACAGCAGACCCTATAAAAAAGCTTTTTGTCTCCATAGAACACCTGAAGGTTTTATCGGAATCCCTGTGACCTCTAGAACATCGGAGTGTTCCATGCCACCCAGGTATGAAGAGCCACCCTTAGGGCCCTATTTTAACGATCAGAAGCGCAAGTAGGACAGCGCCAAACGCAAGTAGCTGTGTGGGCGGCTCTATGGCGCATTTGCTATTATAACGGCGGAAAATATATGCAATAAACCAAACAGAGTGTCATCTCACATTCCCTTTAAGAGCGAGGAGCGCATATTCCATAGCGGCTTGTTATTATAATGGCGGAATTACCTGGAGGAAGACCGGAAAGGTTCACATATCACTTTTCTATGCAATATTCGTTAATTTAGCCGACTCTGGTTTTGAATATAGGGTACCGTTCGTGCGAAGGAAATCACCGGCAGATTGTCGCAGGACATTTCAAGCACTGATAAAGCATGCATGCGTTGGCTATCATAAAAGTATTTTATCATCGCGATGCAAATGCCATGTGTGTATAATAATAATCTGAATTAAAGTTCATGCTTGTGAATTAAATGCATTTATATGAGTATGAGTGTTCAATTCATTGGGATGTGCATGTGGGCCTTAGTGGTTCACGTTGCTGTGCTCACAATTTCGGAACAGCTGGCTGTCGGAATAATGGGCTTTCGGAACATTGACATGGAACCATTTGATTCAGTTCTACACTACTGTTCCACCCTGTTCTATACAGAACTATACTCAGTGGTGGACAGTAACGAAGTAAATGTAATTCGTTCCTGTACTTAAGTAACATAACTATGTATCTGTACTTAACTCAAGTATTTCTATTTGGTGAGACTTTATACTTTCACTCCACTACATTTCAAAGTGAAACTTTGTACTTTTTACTCCATTACATTAAGTAAAACCTCTCGTTCCTTTTTACCAAAGCGAATCAAATAATAAAAGGTCAAAGTGAGTTCACAATCGCAATTTTTCTTCACGTTTTGTAGCACGTTTGGTAGCACGCGCCCTTAAAATAGCGTCTGAATACGCGCCACAGACTCTACACGATGCGCCTCTGACATTAGACTAGGTTTTTTCTGGTCTACGGCGCACTGTTGTTTTGAAACTGCAAAATACCACTTGCGCCTGAGAAACGCCTTCTCTGTTCCGCCCCGCCCATCTCGGCGCAAGTTCATTTCGACGCGCGCCTCTGGAGGGAAAATCCCGCTGTGCGCCGGGTGCAAAATGGGAATGATACATGCGTCGGTGACAATGTCAATTGCACTGGGTGCAAGATAGGGCCCTTGGTGTTTCTTCCTAAATGTTTTAGGATCCCCAGAAAGCTCAAGATGAAGAACTTTTAATGTATCTGTTTCCAGAGCACTAGAACACAGAAGAACCTGTGGGATAAAAAATATATGTTTCACATTTAAATAAGTAGGTTAGTATAGGATTCCATAGTATAACATCAATTGAATTGGTAACTTAGTGCGGCCATGTATTCTATCTGACCTGTTGGGTAAGGTTTGATGAGCTAAGAGAGTTACTCAATGCTTGGGGTAAGGGGATCCTAGGTAATTATTCTTATCTATAGTGGAGGACGAGGTGGCCACAGTGTAAGAGTACGAGGGAGGGGTTTTAGGTATAAGAGCTCAGTTTGCCCAGAGACTGATGGGCATTGTTGTGGGACATTTCATGAACATGGATTGCTTGTAACAATGCTCCCGATATCGTTAATAAATCTGCAGTACCACTCCAGTTGTCTGTAAGTAATTTTGACCACAAACCTTTA
>NC_137915.1:3063008-3110508 GCF_963457725.1 Sprattus sprattus
CACACACACACACACACACACACACACACACACACACACACACACACAAAACCAAAACACACACACACACACACACACACACACACACACACACACACACACACACACACACACACACACACACACAAAACCAAAACACACACACACACACACACACACACACACACACACACACACACACACACACACACACACAGACACACACAAACACACACACACAGGCTTTACTGCTATACATCACAGGCAGCAAGGTAAACTAGAGCTTATCCTTGAGCTGGGTTCTGATCCTTGGGTCACCCACACACACACACACACACACACACACACACACACACACCTACACTCACAGTTCACACTATACACAGTGATTGCAACACAGCCTTGTGTTTGTGGAAGAGATTACACTTAAGCCCTGAGAGGCGCAGGCCACTCAGATGGCAAACATGCTACTATGAGGGCAGGGGTGCGCTGGGGTCAGGGATGGGATGGGGAAAGGTACGCCAGCGAGTGATGCTGTAGGGATGGGGAAAGGAACGCCAACGAGTGATGCTGTAGGGGTGGGGAAAGGAACGCCAACGAGTGATGCTGTAGGGATGGGGAAAGGAACGCCAACGAGTGATGCTGTAGGGGTGGGGAAAGGAACGCCAGCGAGTGATGCTGTAGGGATGGGGAAAGGAACGCCAACGAGTGATGCTGTAGGGGTGGGGAAAGGAACGCCAGCGAGTGATGCTGTAGGGGCGGGGAAAGGTACGCCAACGAGTGATGCTGTAGGGGTGGGTTGGGGTGTGCTGGGGTCAGTGATGGGATGGGGATGTGTGAGGGGTGACACACAGCAAACTGTTCCACTGCCAGCGAGTGATGCTGTAGGGGTGGGGTGGGGTCAGGGATGGGATGGGGATGTGTGAGGGGTGACACACGGCAAACTGTTCCACTGCCAGCGAGTGATGCTGTAGGGGTGGGGTGGGGTGGGGTGGGGTTAGGGATGGGGAAAGGTACTCTTGACTGAGAACAGTTGAGGAGGGGAGTCATGGATGGGTAGAGGGGTATTTTTGCCTAAGGATAACGATTCTGGGATGATCCACTGCCAGCTGATTTCACTATGAGGAGAACTCTTCCACTGCCCTGAACAGAAAAATAAACACACAGGATGGGGGCTGCTGGGTGACAGTGATGGCCATCTGACAACCACTCTCTGTTTGTGTGTGTGTGTGAGAGAGAGAGAGAGAACGTGTGTGGGTGGTTTTTCTGTGTGTGTTGGTGTGTGATGCGTATGTTTGTGTGTGTGTGTGTGTGTTTGTGTGTGTGTGTGTGTGTGTGTGTGTGTGTGTGTGTGTGTGTGTGTGTGTGTGTGTGTGTGTGTGTGTGTGTGTGTGTGTGTGTGTGTGTGTGTGTGTGTGTGTGTGTGTGTGTGTGTGTGTGTGCATGAGCATGTGTGTGTGTGTGTGTGCGTATCTTGGCCTTTAAAACACAGCTCCTCAGCTGTCAGCATCCCTATTTTCCAGGTGAGGTCCCTCTAACCCATCAGCGATAGCTGAGAAATACAGGTCAGTGGTCTGGGCCTCATCTCTTCAGCAGGGTGTATTCCCTGGTGGTCCAGTCCACACAGTCAAGGCCTGAACCTCAGACAGTGAGGGGGCTTAAAGAACTTCAGTAGCATGGACAGCAGGCAAGGTAACGGACTACATACTGTTGTATAACATCCTGTATATAATATATATATATATATATATATATATATATATATATATAATATATATATATATATATATATATATATATATATATATATATTATAGTCACTATAATATACATTATAAATGTTATGCAACAGTAAGGTCTGGTCAATCTATTAGGTAACTGTTGTATAACATAAATAATATTATAGTCCATTACCTTGCCTGCTGTCCATGGTACTGAAGTTCTATACATGCCTCTTGTCTAAATAGTTCGACCGAACTGTTGTATAACATATATAACTAGAATGCGTTTCGTGAACGAACTGCGAGAGTGTGCTTGCTCTGTGACAGAGAGAACAAGTGCCTATGAATTAACATGTATTAACATCTACTCAATCAGTGTAGTGGGGCCTTCTTCCAATATATTTTAGCAAGCAACCAAGCTCAACCATTATATTTTGGCTCCACTGACGTATATGAGGGTATCTCAGAGTTTCGTTATACTGACTTACTGAGCTAAGTGAATTGTTGAAATTGCTATCTTGGTAAAAGGAAACATCTCTGCAACAATATTAGAATGAATGCGGTTACATAGCCAGCTTTACTTAAAGTTTATTGTAAGATAGGCCTATATGTTAGACTTAATGCAGTTAGAGTTAGTCTGTAGGTGTAGTATCAAACGTAAGCAACACTTTTACTGTATAGATAGAGAGCACGTGTATCACATTGGTTTATAGTCTGTCAAATTAGTTCTAGTTATTGGTGTTCGTTGCCATACAAAGTTAGTCTTCTCTTATAAGCCTAGGTAGTACATCTGATTAGAGCTAGCAACCATGAATTGCAGATTAAGGGGTCCCCTATCTCAGTGTTCATTTTGGCAGCTATTTTTAGATTCAGTCTTAAGACAAAAATGCATATTAGTTTTAGTCACATTTAGTCATAGTTATCCTTCTTAGTTTCAGTCTAGTTTTCGAAAACTCATTACAATTTAGTCTAGTTTTAGGCACATTTAAAATTCCATATTATAGCCACATTAAACTCATTCCCTTCCCTTCTCAGGCCCAGGGACCTCCTGTGTTGTGTCAACTGCATAGTAATAGTAGTCTAGCTTGCAGTACTTACATTGTGGATGCAATTAGTCTCCAAGATACAGATCTCATGCCTACAGCTGAATTCGAATTTGTTTGTAATAAATAATCGAATGTGATGATGAAGTACGGTACGCAGCGTCTTAACTGAAGCTCAACTCAACTATTACAGCAGTTAGCTTGCCGCTAATGCTAACTGAAAACACATCGGAACACAGTGGCTAGCTAGGTAGCTAGCTGCTAATAAGTAACATATATAAGTAACACATCAGCAGTAATGAATCAAGTGTACTGATATTAAATGTACTACTAAATGTACTACTAACATGCCATTCTTAAATTAAAGCCAGTGACATGATGGTTAACGATTAACGAGTTAACGATGGATACCGACAATTAGCATACCTAGCTAGGTAGCATTACCATTGGATTTCAATGGCAGTTATGCTAGCTCTGGCTATCCAGTCAAAGGAGCCTTGTTTCTGGACACGTATCACTTGACGAGCGAGGGCAATACAGTCATCTGGAAAGTTTAAAATGATACTAAACGAAGGGAAATCTACTGTATGGAGAATTTTCTGCTCAGTAGACAATGCAGATTCTAATTAGGCTGGTGGATATGTCCAATGTAAGAAGTGTGAAGTTTTAATGAAATATGATTGATGCAACTGTCGTTCTCCATAACAACTTGGATTAACCTGGATGGCTGGATGAAGTTTCAGACCGAACGTCAAAGATCTTCAATGGTAAGACTTGTCGGTTGTGCCTCTGTTGGTGTCTCGTAAAACGTGAATTTTATTAAAGCATAGCGTGTGTATTGTGTAGCTATTTCATTCCGAGATTGCAGGGGAGTGAAATGCTCCGCTCTGCTGCTGGTATACAGACAGCCGGAAAGGTTAACAAACGGAATGAAATAGCTACACATTACACACGCTATGCCTTAATAAAACCCACGTTACTCACATACTGGTTAACACTGTTAGAGCGGGTGTATAAACTGTACCTGAAACTGTTGCCACTACATTCGTTTTAATATTTTGCACTCTCTATCTAACCACTTCTGGCATTTAAGAGAGCTTTTCCTACGTCAACTGATCTAATGTCAGTTGGCTAGAGTGCGTGACGTCACAATGGCTCAACCTTCCCCATGTTAGTCAATGAGAGAAAAAGGGGATGAAAAAGAGGGATAAAAAAGGAGTGGCAAAGAGTATCGCCACGAAAAGTCATAGCAACCTGGACCGGATCGGGCCGGACGTTTTGGTGTTTGAATGGCGTCTCTAGCTCAAACGGGCGAGGAGGAGTTAGCTGCAAGAAAAACGGGGAGAATAAATAAACTAGAATGCGTTTCGTGAACGAACTGCGAGAGTGTGCTTGCTCTGTGACAGAGAGAACAAGTGCCTATGAATTAACATGTATTTACATCTACTCAATCAGTGTAGTGGGGCCTTCTTCCAATATATTTTAGCAAGCAACCAAGCTCAACCATTATATTTTGGCTCCACTGACGTTTAGACATATGAGGGTATCTCAGAGTTTCGTTATACTGACTTACTGAGCTAAGTGAATTGTTGAAATTGCTATCTTGGTAAAAGGAAACATCTCTGCAACAATATTAGAATGAATGCGGTTACATAGCCAGCTTTACTTAAAGTTTATTGTAAGATAGGCCTATATGTTAGACTTAATGCAGTTAGAGTTAGTCTGTAGGTGTAGTATCAAACGTAAGCAACACTTTTACTGTATAGATAGAGAGCACGTGTATCACATTGGTTTATAGTCTGTCAAATTAGTTCTAGTTATTGGTGTTCGTTGCCATACAAAGTTAGTCTTCTCTTATAAGCCTAGGTAGTACATCTGATTAGAGCTAGCAACCATGAATTGCAGATTAAGGGGTCCCCTATCTCAGTGTTCATTTTGGCAGCTATTTTTAGATTCAGTCTTAAGACAAAAATGCATATTAGTTTTAGTCACATTTAGTCATAGTTATCCTTCTTAGTTTCAGTCTAGTTTTCGAAAACTCATTACAATTTAGTCTAGTTTTAGGCACATTTAAAATTCCATATTATAGCCACATTAAACTCATTCCCTTCCCTTCTCAGGCCCAGGGACCTCCTGTGTTGTGTCAACTGCATAGTAGTCTAGCTTGCAGTACTTACATTGTGGATGCAATTAGTCTCCAAGATACAGGTCTCATGCCTACAGCTGAATTCGAATTTGTTTGTAATAAATAATCGAATGTGATGATGAAGTACGGTACGCAGCGTCTTAACTGAAGCTCAACTAAACTTTTACAGCAGCTAGCTTGCCGCTAACGCGAACTGAAAACACATCGGAACACAGTGGCTAGCTAGGTAGCTAGCTGCTAATAAGTAACATATATAAGTAACACATCAGCAGTAATGAATCAAGTGTACTGATATTAAATGTACTACTAAATGTACTACTAACATGCCATTCTTAAATTAAAGCCAGTGACATGATGGTTAACGATTAACGAGTTAACGATGGATACCGACAATTAGCATACCTAGCTAGGTAGCATTACCATTGGATTTCAATGGCAGTTATGCTAGCTCTGGCTATCCAGTCAAAGGAGCCTTGTTTCTGGACACGTATCACTTGACGAGCGAGGGCAATACAGTCATCTGGAAAGTTTAAAATGATACTAAACGAAGGGAAATCTACTGTATGGAGAATTTTCTGCTCAGTAGACAATGCAGATTCTAATTAGGCTGGTGGATATGTCCAATGTAAGAAGTGTGAAGTTTTAATGAAATATGATTGATGCAACTGTCGTTCTCCATAACAACTTGGATTAACCTGGATGGCTGGATGAAGTTTCAGACCGAACGTCAAAGATCTTCAATGGTAAGACTTGTCGGTTGTGCCTCTGTTGGTGTCTCGTAAAACGTGAATTTTATTAAAGCATAGCGTGTGTATTGTGTAGCTATTTCATTCCGAGATTGCAGGGGAGTGAAATGCTCCGCTCTGCTGCTGGTATACAGACAGCCGGAAAGGTTAACAAACGGAATGAAATAGCTACACATTACACACGCTATGCCTTAATAAAACCCACGTTACTCACATACTGGTTAACACTGTTAGAGCGGGTGTATAAACTGTACCTGAAACTGTTGCCACTACATTCGTTTTAATATTTTGCACTCTCTATCTAACCACTTCTGGCATTTAAGAGAGCTTCTCCTATGTCAACTGATCTAATGTCAGTTGGCTAGAGTGCGTGACGTCACAATGGCTCAACCTTCCCCATGTTAGTCAATGAGAGAAAAAGGGGATGAAAAAGAGGGATAAAAAAGGAGTGGCAAAGAGTATCGCCACGAAAAGTCATAGCAACCTGCACCGGATCGGGCCGGATGTTTTGGTGTTTGAATGGCGTCTCTAGCTCAAACGGGCGAGGAGGAGTTAGCTGCAAGAAAAACGGGGAGAATAAATAAATAAATAAAGAAAACTTGACGATAACAATACTGTGCTTCCCTTCGGGCAAGCACACTAATAAACTAGAATGCGTTTCGTGAACGAACTGCGAGAGTGTGCTTGCTCTGTGACAGAGAGAACAAGTGCCTATGAATTAACATGTATTTACATCTACTCAATCAGTGTAGTGGGGCCTTCTTCCAATATATTTTAGCAAGCAACCAAGCTCAACCATTATATTTTGGCTCCACTGACGTATATGAGGGTATCTCAGAGTTTCGTTATACTGACTTACTGAGCTAAGTGAATTGTTGAAATTGCTATCTTGGTAAAAGGAAACATCTCTGCAACAATATTAGAATGAATGCGGTTACATAGCCAGCTTTACTTAAAGTTTATTGTAAGATAGGCCTATATGTTAGACTTAATGCAGTTAGAGTTAGTCTGTAGGTGTAGTATCAAACGTAAGCAACACTTTTACTGTATAGATAGAGAGCACGTGTATCACATTGGTTTATAGTCTGTCAAATTAGTTCTAGTTATTGGTGTTCGTTGGCATAAAAAGTTAGTCTTCTCTTATAAGCCTAGGTAGTACATCTGATTAGAGCTAGCAACCATGAATTGCAGATTAACCCATTTAAGCCGGGAAAGCATTACCGCTGTTCTACCATTAAAGCCGGGAGCGCTGTTGCGTCATTCTACCTTTAAGGCCGGGAAAGCGTTTGTGTCGTTTTCTCTGTATAAGGGGGTTTTTTGCCCAAAGTGTCGGCCTCTGGGCCAATGAAATGCATCAGAATAGACATGTGATAGTGCCTCAAATGTTTTGCCATTAGTAGTTTAAAAAGAAAATCGTTGGCTTTCTCGCTTTGCTAAGTAACGTCTCCTCCGTGACAGCCAGGATTATAGCTCAAAGTAAATTAGGCAAGGAGTGAGTTGTGAGTACTGGTAGTTACAGAATATGGTTATCTGTAGTTGTTAACGATTGTTACTTGCTTAAATGTAGGTTTACTCGAGGTAAATGAAAGGGAATATGGTATCATACAGGGCTATATTAACACTAAGCTAGCTTGCTATGTTGTTAAAACTCTCTCCAGTGAGCGAGTGTGAACGAGCGAATTATATCGACAACTCTCTATTCTTTGCATTACTATATATTCTAGTATTTCAAAACAATAATCAGTCCCTATAGAATGTTGTTTATAATCAGTTAATGCTACTGAATCCTCGTTTGACTTTATTATAGTGAATGCTTTGGTTGCCTTCCATTTCAGCCCAGCATACAGTATTTATCAGTTGATAAATAAGATGTACTTGAAATTTGTTTTGTTTTTTATTTGAATTATTCCTGTTTTTTCCCTTTTAATGGAATATTTGACACTAAACTAGTTCATCTGTATCTCAGTGATAGTATCCAAATGAGCATAAAAATATCACTGGTATGTAAAAACTACATGGACAACAAAATAGTTATAATTGTTGATCAAAATCTTATTCCCTTCTGCTCATAATACAACAAGTAAACAACTCAGAGGTTGACACTGTCAGGTCCATTCTCCATCCATAGTGTCCAAATGAGCATTAAATATCCCTGGTATGTAAAAACTACACGGACAACAAAATAGATGTTAATCGTATTCCCTTCTGCTCATAATAAAACAAGTAAACAACTCAAAAGTTAAAACTTTCCCTATAAGAATTATATATTTATAATTATATAGTTATATACTTTATTTCACTTTGTTATAAACTTTGTCATATAGCTTATTACATTTTTTTCTACTGTTTTGTGCTGATCCTGCACTTTTACATATTTTGTTTACTTTTGAGAAGGTGTATGTAAATATTGTAAATATTTGTAAATACAAATTCAAATTCTCATGAAAGCCACAGGTGTAAGCTCTCAAATACTTTTTGAATTGTGTTCCTATCTGTTACAGGGGCTGAGAAATCAGTAATGTAGTAGGCGTTGACACAATTGCTGAATTTCTAGAAAAACTTCAGGTTTTGGGGGCTTTTCTGAAATCGCCTATAGGTTTTACAGGCATTTTTTCCAGGCGCTTTAGGCCTAAATGGGTTAAGGGGTCCCCTATCTCAGTGTTCATTTTGGCAGCTATTTTTAGATTCAGTCTTAAGACAAAAATGCATATTAGTTTTAGTCACATTTAGTCATAGTTATCCTTCTTAGTTTCAGTCTAGTTTTCGAAAACTCATTACAATTTAGTCTAGTTTTAGGCACATTTAAAATTCCATATTATAGCCACATTAAACTCATTCCCTTCCCTTCTCAGGCCCAGGGACCTCCTGTGTTGTGTCAACTGCATAGTAATAGTAGTCTAGCTTGCAGTACTTACATTGTGGATGCAATTAGTCTCCAAGATACAGATCTCATGCCTACAGCTGAATTCGAATTTGTTTGTAATAAATAATCGAATGTGATGATGAAGTACGGTACGCAGCGTCTTAACTGAAGCTCAACTCAACTATTACAGCAGTTAGCTGGCCGCTAATGCTAACTGAAAACACATCGGAACACAGTGGCTAGCTAGGTAGCTAGCTGCTAATAAGTAACATATATAAGTAACACATCAGCAGTAATGAATCAAGTGTACTGATATTAAATGTACTACTAAATGTACTACTAACATGCCATTCTTAAATTAAAGCCAGTGACATGATGGTTAACGATTAACGAGTTAACGATGGATACCGACAATTAGCATACCTAGCTAGGTAGCATTACCATTGGATTTCAATGGCAGTTATGCTAGCTCTGGCTATCCAGTCAAAGGAGCCTTGTTTCTGGACACGTATCACTTGACGAGCGAGGGCAATACAGTCATCTGGAAAGTTTAAAATGATACTAAACGAAGGGAAATCTACTGTATGGAGAATTTTCTGCTCAGTAGACAATGCAGATTCTAATTAGGCTGGTGGATATGTCCAATGTAAGAAGTGTGAAGTTTTAATGAAATATGATTGATGCAACTGTCGTTCTCCATAACAACTTGGATTAACCTGGATGGCTGGATGAAGTTTCAGACCGAACGTCAAAGATCTTCAATGGTAAGACTTGTCGGTTGTGCCTCTGTTGGTGTCTCGTAAAACGTGAATTTTATTAAAGCATAGCGTGTGTATTGTGTAGCTATTTCATTCCGAGATTGCAGGGGAGTGAAATGCTCCGCTCTGCTGCTGGTATACAGACAGCCGGAAAGGTTAACAAACGGAATGAAATAGCTACACATTACACACGCTATGCCTTAATAAAACCCACGTTACTCACATACTGGTTAACACTGTTAGAGCGGGTGTATAAACTGTACCTGAAACTGTTGCCACTACATTCGTTTTAATATTTTGCACTCTCTATATCTAACCACTTCTGGCATTTAAGAGAGCTTTTCCTACGTCAACTGATCTAATGTCAGTTGGCTAGAGTGCGTGACGTCACAATGGCTCAACCTTCCCCATGTTAGTCAATGAGAGAAAAAGGGGATGAAAAAGAGGGATAAAAAAGGAGTGGCAAAGAGTATCGCCACGAAAAGTCATAGCAACCTGGACCGGATCGGGCCGGACGTTTTGGTGTTTGAATGGCGTCTCTAGCTCAAACGGGCGAGGAGGAGTTAGCTGCAAGAAAAACGGGGAGAATAAATAAATAAATAAACTAGAATGCGTTTCGTGAACGAACTGCGAGAGTGTGCTTGCTCTGTGACAGAGAGAACAAGTGCCTATGAATTAACATGTATTTACATCTACTCAATCAGTGTAGTGGGGCCTTCTTCCAATATATTTTAGCAAGCAACCAAGCTCAACCATTATATTTTGGCTCCACTGACGTTTAGACATATGAGGGTATCTCAGAGTTTCGTTATACTGACTTACTGAGCTAAGTGAATTGTTGAAATTGCTATCTTGGTAAAAGGAAACATCTCTGCAACAATATTAGAATGAATGCGGTTACATAGCCAGCTTTACTTAAAGTTTATTGTAAGATAGGCCTATATGTTAGACTTAATGCAGTTAGAGTTAGTCTGTAGGTGTAGTATCAAACGTAAGCAACACTTTTACTGTATAGATAGAGAGCACGTGTATCACATTGGTTTATAGTCTGTCAAATTAGTTCTAGTTATTGGTGTTCGTTGCCATACAAAGTTAGTCTTCTCTTATAAGCCTAGGTAGTACATCTGATTAGAGCTAGCAACCATGAATTGCAGATTAAGGGGTCCCCTATCTCAGTGTTCATTTTGGCAGCTATTTTTAGATTCAGTCTTAAGACAAAAATGCATATTAGTTTTAGTCACATTTAGTCATAGTTATCCTTCTTAGTTTCAGTCTAGTTTTCGAAAACTCATTACAATTTAGTCTAGTTTTAGGCACATTTAAAATTCCATATTATAGCCACATTAAACTCATTCCCTTCCCTTCTCAGGCCCAGGGACCTCCTGTGTTGTGTCAACTGCATAGTAGTCTAGCTTGCAGTACTTACATTGTGGATGCAATTAGTCTCCAAGATACAGGTCTCATGCCTACAGCTGAATTCGAATTTGTTTGTAATAAATAATCGAATGTGATGATGAAGTACGGTACGCAGCGTCTTAACTGAAGCTCAACTCAACTTTTACAGCAGCTAGCTTGCCGCTAACGCTAACTGAAAACACATCGGAACACAGTGGCTAGCTAGGTAGCTAGCTGCTAATAAGTAACATATATAAGTAACACATCAGCAGTAATGAATCAAGTGTACTGATATTAAATGTACTACTAAATGTACTACTAACATGCCATTCTTAAATTAAAGCCAGTGACATGATGGTTAACGATTAGCGAGTTAACGATGGATACCGACAATTAGCATACCTAGCTAGGTAGCATTACCATTGGATTTCAATGGCAGTTATGCTAGCTCTGGCTATCCAGTCAAAGGAGCCTTGTTTCTGGACACGTATCACTTGACGAGCGAGGGCAATACAGTCATCTGGAAAGTTTAAAATGATACTAAACGAAGGGAAATCTACTGTATGGAGAATTTTCTGCTCAGTAGACAATGCAGATTCTAATTAGGCTGGTGGATATGTCCAATGTAAGAAGTGTGAAGTTTTAATGAAATATGATTGATGCAACTGTCGTTCTCCATAACAACTTGGATTAACCTGGATGGCTGGATGAAGTTTCAGACCGAACGTCAAAGATCTTCAATGGTAAGACTTGTCGGTTGTGCCTCTGTTGGTGTCTCGTAAAACGTGAATTTTATTAAAGAATAGCGTGTGTATTGTGTAGCTATTTCATTCCGAGATTGCAGGGGAGTGAAATGCTCCGCTCTGCTGCTGGTATACAGACAGCCGGAAAGGTTAACAAACGGAATGAAATAGCTACACATTACACACGCTATGCCTTAATAAAACCCACGTTACTCACATACTGGTTAACACTGTTAGAGCGGGTGTATAAACTGTACCTGAAACTGTTGCCACTACATTCGTTTTAATATTTTGCACTCTCTATCTAACCACTTCTGGAGAGAAGAGAGCTTCTCCTATGTCAACTGATCTAATGTCAGTTGGCTAGAGTGCGTGACGTCACAATGGCTCAACCTTCCCCATGTTAGTCAATGAGAGAAAAAGGGGATGAAAAAGAGGGATAAAAAAGGAGTGGCAAAGAGTATCGCCACGAAAAGTCATAGCAACCTGCACCGGATCGGGCCGGACATTTTGGTGTTTGAATGGCGTCTCTAGCTCAAACGGGCGAGGAGGAGTTAGCTGCAAGAAAAACGGGGAGAATAAATAAAGAAAACTTGACGATAACAATACTGTGCTTCCCTTCGGGCAAGCACACTAATAATTTTAACTAGAATGCGTTTCGTGAACGAACTGCGAGAGTGTGCTTGCTCTGTGACAGAGAGAACAAGTGCCTATGAATTAACATGTATTTACATCTACTCAATCAGTGTAGTGGGGCCTTCTTCCAATATATTTTAGCAAGCAACCAAGCTCAACCATTATATTTTGGCTCCACTGACGTTTAGACATATTCATGGGTATCTCAGAGTTTCGTTATACTGACTTACTGAGCTAAGTGAATTGTTGAAATTGCTATCTTGGTAAAAGGAAACATCTCTGCAACAATATTAGAATGAATGCGGTTACATAGCCAGCTTTACTTAAAGTTTATTGTAAGATAGGCCTATATGTTAGACTTAATGCAGTTAGAGTTAGTCTGTAGGTGTAGTATCAAACGTAAGCAACACTTTTACTGTATAGATAGAGAGCACGTGTATCACATTGGTTTATAGTCTGTCAAATTAGTTCTAGTTATTGGTGTTCGTTGCCATACAAAGTTAGTCTTCTCTTATAAGCCTAGGTAGTACATCTGATTAGAGCTAGCAACCATGAATTGCAGATTAAGGGGTCCCCTATCTCAGTGTTCATTTTGGCAGCTATTTTTAGATTCAGTCTTAAGACAAAAATGCATATTAGTTTTAGTCACATTTAGTCATAGTTATCCTTCTTAGTTTCAGTCTAGTTTTCGAAAACTCATTACAATTTAGTCTAGTTTTAGGCACATTTAAAATTCCATATTATAGCCACATTAAACTCATTCCCTTCCCTTCTCAGGCCCAGGGACCTCCTGTGTTGTGTCAACTGCATAGTAGTCTAGCTTGCAGTACTTACATTGTGGATGCAATTAGTCTCCAAGATACAGGTCTCATGCCTACAGCTGAATTCGAATTTGTTTGTAATAAATAATCGAATGTGATGATGAAGTACGGTACGCAGCGTCTTAACTGAGGCTCAACTCAACTTTTACAGCAGCTAGCTTGCCGCTAACGCTAACTGAAAACACATCGGAACACAGTGGCTAGCTAGGTAGCTAGCTGCTAATAAGTAACATATATAAGTAACACATCAGCAGTAATGAATCAAGTGTACTGATATTAAATGTACTACTAAATGTACTACTAACATGCCATTCTTAAATTAAAGCCAGTGACATGATGGTTAACGATTAGCGAGTTAACGATGGATACCGACAATTAGCATACCTAGCTAGGTAGCATTACCATTGGATTTCAATGGCAGTTATGCTAGCTCTGGCTATCCAGTCAAAGGAGCCTTGTTTCTGGACACGTATCACTTGACGAGCGAGGGCAATACAGTCATCTGGAAAGTTTAAAATGATACTAAACGAAGGGAAATCTACTGTATGGAGAATTTTCTGCTCAGTAGACAATGCAGATTCTAATTAGGCTGGTGGATATGTCCAATGTAAGAAGTGTGAAGTTTTAATGAAATATGATTGATGCAACTGTCGTTCTCCATAACAACTTGGATTAACCTGGATGGCTGGATGAAGTTTCAGACCGAACGTCAAAGATCTTCAATGGTAAGACTTGTCGGTTGTGCCTCTGTTGGTGTCTCGTAAAACGTGAATTTTATTAAAGCATAGCGTGTGTATTGTGTAGCTATTTCATTCCGAGATTGCAGGGGAGTGAAATGCTCCGCTCTGCTGCTGGTATACAGACAGCCGGAAAGGTTAACAAACGGAATGAAATAGCTACACATTACACACGCTATGCCTTAATAAAACCCACGTTACTCACATACTGGTTAACACTGTTAGAGCGGGTGTATAAACTGTACCTGAAACTGTTGCCACTACATTCGTTTTAATATTTTGCACTCTCTATCTAACCACTTCTGGCATTTAAGAGAGCTTCTCCTATGTCAACTGATCTAATGTCAGTTGGCTAGAGTGCGTGACGTCACAATGGCTCAACCTTCCCCATGTTAGTCAATGAGAGAAAAAGGGGATGAAAAAGAGGGATAAAAAAGGAGTGGCAAAGAGTATCGCCACGAAAAGTCATAGCAACCTGCACCGGATCGGGCCGGACATTTTGGTGTTTGAATGGCGTCTCTAGCTCAAACGGGCGAGGAGGAGTTAGCTGCAAGAAAAACGGGGAGAATAAATAAATAAATAAAGAAAACTTGACGATAACAATACTGTGCTTCCCTTCGGGCAAGCACACTAACTAGAATGCGTTTCGTGAACGAACTGCGAGAGTGTGCTTGCTCTGTGACAGAGAGAACAAGTGCCTATGAATTAACATGTATTTACATCTACTCAATCAGTGTAGTGGGGCCTTCTTCCAATATATTTTAGCAAGCAACCAAGCTCAACCATTATATTTTGGCTCCACTGACGTTTAGACATATGAGGGTATCTCAGAGTTTCGTTATACTGACTTACTGAGCTAAGTGAATTGTTGAAATTGCTATCTTGGTAAAAGGAAACATCTCTGCAACAATATTAGAATGAATGCGGTTACATAGCCAGCTTTACTTAAAGTTTATTGTAAGATAGGCCTATATGTTAGACTTAATGCAGTTAGAGTTAGTCTGTAGGTGTAGTATCAAACGTAAGCAACACTTTTACTGTATAGATAGAGAGCACGTGTATCACATTGGTTTATAGTCTGTCAAATTAGTTCTAGTTATTGGTGTTCGTTGCCATACAAAGTTAGTCTTCTCTTATAAGCCAGGTAGTACATCTGATTAGAGCTAGCAACCATGAATTGCAGATTAAGGGGTCCCCTATCTCAGTGTTCATTTTGGCAGCTATTTTTAGATTCAGTCTTAAGACAAAAATGCATATTAGTTTTAGTCACATTTAGTCATAGTTATTCTTCTTAGTTTCAGTCTAGTTTTCGAAAACTCATTACAATTTAGTCTAGTTTTAGGCACATTTAAAATTCCATATTATAGCCACATTAAACTCATTCCCTTCCCTTCTCAGGCCCAGGGACCTCCTGTGTTGTGTCAACTGCATAGTAGTCTAGCTTGCAGTACTTACATTGTGGATGCAATTAGTCTCCAAGATACAGGTCTCATGCCTACAGCTGAATTCGAATTTGTTTGTAATAAATAATCGAATGTGATGATGAAGTACGGTACGCAGCGTCTTAACTGAAGCTCAACTCAACTTTTACAGCAGCTAGCTTGCCGCTAACGCTAACTGAAAACACATCGGAACACAGTGGCTAGCTAGGTAGCTAGCTGCTAATAAGTAACATATATAAGTAACACATCAGCAGTAATGAATCAAGTGTACTGATATTAAATGTACTACTAAATGTACTACTAACATGCCATTCTTAAATTAAAGCCAGTGACATGATGGTTAACGATTAGCGAGTTAACGATGGATACCGACAATTAGCATACCTAGCTAGGTAGCATTACCATTGGATTTCAATGGCAGTTATGCTAGCTCTGGCTATCCAGTCAAAGGAGCCTTGTTTCTGGACACGTATCACTTGACGAGCGAGGGCAATACAGTCATCTGGAAAGTTTAAAATGATACTAAACGAAGGGAAATCTACTGTATGGAGAATTTTCTGCTCAGTAGACAATGCAGATTCTAATTAGGCTGGTGGATATGTCCAATGTAAGAAGTGTGAAGTTTTAATGAAATATGATTGATGCAACTGTCGTTCTCCATAACAACTTGGATTAACCTGGATGGCTGGATGAAGTTTCAGACCGAACGTCAAAGATCTTCAATGGTAAGACTTGTCGGTTGTGCCTCTGTTGATGTCTCGTAAAACGTGAATTTTATTAAAGCATAGCGTGTGTATTGTGTAGCTATTTCATTCCGAGATTGCAGGGGAGTGAAATGCTCCGCTCTGCTGCTGGTATACAGACAGCCGGAAAGGTTAACAAACGGAATGAAATAGCTACACATTACACACGCTATGCCTTAATAAAACCCACGTTACTCACATACTGGTTAACACTGTTAGAGCGGGTGTATAAACTGTACCTGAAACTGTTGCCACTACATTCGTTTTAATATTTTGCACTCTCTATCTAACCACTTCTGGCATTTAAGAGAGCTTCTCCTATGTCAACTGATCTAATGTCAGTTGGCTAGAGTGCGTGACGTCACAATGGCTCAACCTTCCCCATGTTAGTCAATGAGAGAAAAAGGGGATGAAAAAGAGGGATAAAAAAGGAGTGGCAAAGAGTATCGCCACGAAAAGTCATAGCAACCTGCACCGGATCGGGCCGGACATTTTGGTGTTTGAATGGCGTCTCTAGCTCAAACGGGCGAGGAGGAGTTAGCTGCAAGAAAAACGGGGAGAATAAATAAATAAATAAAGAAAACTTGACGATAACAATACTGTGCTTCCCTTCGGGCAAGCACACTAATAAAGAAAACTTGACGATAACAATACTGTGCTTCCCTTCGGGCAAGCACACTAATAAATAAAGAAAACTTGACGATAACAATACTGTGCTTCCCTTCGGGCAAGCACACTAACTAGAATGCGTTTCGTGAACGAACTGCGAGAGTGTGCTTGCTCTGTTGCGGCCATGACCGAGAGAACAAGTGCCTTGGAATTGGGGCAGGTGTCAGCTTTCCAGCTCTCCCTGCTGGATGAGCATGCACAAATGAGTATGCACAAATGAGTATGCATGAGTGAGTAAACATGAGTGAGTATGCACGAGTGAGTATGCACGAGTGAGTATGCACGAGTGAGTATGCATGAGTGAGTAAACATGAGTGAGTATGCATGAGTGAGTATGCATGAGTGAGTAAACATGAGTGAGTATGCACGAGTGAGTAAACATGAGTGAGTATGCATGAGTGAGTATGCATGAGTGAGTAAACATGAGTGAGTACGCATGAGTGAGTACGCATGAGTGAATACGCATGAGTGAGTTAGCATGAGTGAGTATGCATGAGTGAGTATGCACGAGTGAGTATGCATGAGTGAGTATGCACGAGTGAGTAAACATGAGTGAGTATGCATGAGTAAGTAGAGCCCTGGTATGGAAGGTGTCTCTTAATATTCCTAGTTATACAGTTGAATGGAGAGGGACAGAGAGAGAAGAGGAACCGTGCGTCAGTGAGAGTTGTCAGTGAATCACAGGTGCAAGCCAGTTTAATGAGCCTATTATGATGTCATAATGCCTCAAAGTTCTGCCATGCAAGTCTATGGAGAAAAAAGGTGATGGAAAAAGAGGAATAAAAAAGGAGTGGCAAGGGGTACCGCCACGAAAAGTCATAGCAACCTGCACCGGATCGGGCCGGACGTTTTGGTGTTTGAACGGCGTCTCTAGCTCAATCGGGCGAGGAGTAGTTAGCTGCAAGAAAAACTACTAGAATAAAAAAAATAGTAAAAAACGAAGAACAATAGTGTGCTTCCCTTCGGGCAAGCACACTAATAAACTAGAATGCGTTTCGTGAACGAACTGCGAGAGTGTGCTTGCTCTGTGACAGAGAGAACAAGTGCCTATGAATTAACATGTATTTACATCTACTCAATCAGTGTAGTGGGGCCTTCTTCCAATATATTTTAGCAAGCAACCAAGCTCAACCATTATATTTTGGCTCCACTGACGTTTAGACATATGAGGGTATCTCAGAGTTTCGTTATACTGACTTACTGAGCTAAGTGAATTGTTGAAATTGCTATCTTGGTAAAAGGAAACATCTCTGCAACAATATTAGAATGAATGCGGTTACATAGCCAGCTTTACTTAAAGTTTATTGTAAGATAGGCCTAGATGTTAGACTTAATGCAGTTAGAGTTAGTCTGTAGGTGTAGTATCAAACGTAAGCAACACTTTTACTGTATAGATAGAGAGCACGTGTATCACATTGGTTTATAGTCTGTCAAATTAGTTCTAGTTATTGGTGTTCGTTGCCATACAAAGTTAGTCTTCTCTTATAAGCCTAGGTAGTACATCTGATTAGAGCTAGCAACCATGAATTGCAGATTAAGGGGTCCCCTATCTCAGTGTTCATTTTGGCAGCTATTTTTAGATTCAGTCTTAAGACAAAAATGCATATTAGTTTTAGTCACATTTAGTCATAGTTATCCTTCTTAGTTTCAGTCTAGTTTTCGAAAACTCATTACAATTTAGTCTAGTTTTAGGCACATTTAAAATTCCATATTATAGCCACATTAAACTCATTCCCTTCCCTTCTCAGGCCCAGGGACCTCCTGTGTTGTGTCAACTGCATAGTAGTCTAGCTTGCAGTACTTACATTGTGGATGCAATTAGTCTCCAAGATACAGGTCTCATGCCTACAGCTGAATTCGAATTTGTTTGTAATAAATAATCGAATGTGATGATGAAGTACGGTACGCAGCGTCTTAACTGAAGCTCAACTCAACTTTTACAGCAGCTAGCTTGCCGCTAACGCTAACGGAAAACACATCGGAACACAGTGGCTAGCTAGGTAGCTAGCTGCTAATAAGTAACATATATAAGTAACACATCAGCAGTAATGAATCAAGTGTACTGATATTAAATGTACTACTAAATGTACTACTAACATGCCATTCTTAAATTAAAGCCAGTGACATGATGGTTAACGATTAGCGAGTTAACGATGGATACCGACAATTAGCATACCTAGCTAGGTAGCATTACCATTGGATTTCAATGGCAGTTATGCTAGCTCTGGCTATCCAGTCAAAGGAGCCTTGTTTCTGGACACGTATCACTTGACGAGCGAGGGCAATACAGTCATCTGGAAAGTTTAAAATGATACTAAACGAAGGGAAATCTACTGTATGGAGAATTTTCTGCTCAGTAGACAATGCAGATTCTAATTAGGCTGGTGGATATGTCCAATGTAAGAAGTGTGAAGTTTTAATGAAATATGATTGATGCAACTGTCGTTCTCCATAACAACTTGGATTAACCTGGATGGCTGGATGAAGTTTCAGACCGAACGTCAAAGATCTTCAATGGTAAGACTTGTCGGTTGTGCCTCTGTTGGTGTCTCGTAAAAGGTGAGTTTTATTAAAGCATAGCGTGTGTATTGTGTAGCTATTTCATTCCGAGATTGCAGGGGAGTGAAATGCTCCGCTCTGCTGCTGGTATACAGACAGCCGGAAAGGTTAACAAACGGAATGAAATAGCTACACATTACACACGCTATGCCTTAATAAAACCCACGTTACTCACATACTGGTTAACACTGTTAGAGCGGGTGTATAAACTGTACCTGAAACTGTTGCCACTACATTCGTTTTAATATTTTGCACTCTCTATCTAACCACTTCTGGCATTTAAGAGAGCTTCTCCTATGTCAACTGATCTAATGTCAGTAGTTGGCTAGAGTGCGTGACGTCACAATGGCTCAACCTTCCCCATGTTAGTCAATGAGAGAAAAAGGGGATGAAAAAGAGGGATAAAAAAGGAGTGGCAAAGAGTATCGCCACGAAAAGTCATAGCAACCTGCACCGGATCGGGCCGGACATTTTGGTGTTTGAATGGCGTCTCTAGCTCAAACGGGCGAGGAGGAGTTAGCTGCAAGAAAAACGGGGAGAATAAATAAATAAATAAAGAAAACTTGACGATAACAATACTGTGCTTCCCTTCGGGCAAGCACACTAATAAAGAAAACTTGACGATAACAATACTGTGCTTCCCTTCGGGCAAGCACACTAATAATGGTGGCATTTATTTATTACGGTGTTTGGTAAAGAAATGTAGCACCTAATGCGTCCTTTAATAGTGAAAAACAAGTTGCATTTACAATGGAAATGTGTCTCATACATCTAATTTTCACTAAGTGTATTTAGGTCTTTGTTATTTATGTATCATTACATAAGTATCATTACATATGATCATTCATTATAACACATTATTAAACAAGCTGTTACATTCCTTAGTAGGTCTCACATAGAGTTATCTAGCACACTTGCCTTCACACAAACACACTCAGCTGCCCGACAATAGACCACAGCTTACAGTGGCACGCCACTGGCTACACGGGGAATTAAACAATTACTTAATTATACTGATTCCTACTACAATTCCACTTGCCTTGCATTTCAATGTAAATAAATAAAGGCTGCAGTTATCTTGTTACTCAGGCTGAAAGGCCAGCGCAGCCACTGAAGGGAGATAAATACAGCCTCTAAATACAGCCTCTAAATACAGCCTCATTCAGCCTCTTTCAGTCTATCAGCCTCTTCCAGCCTCTTTCAGCCTCTTTTAGCCTCTTCCAGCCTCATTCACCCTCTTCCGAAGTCTATCAGCCTCTTCCAGCCTCTTTCAGAGTCTATGAGCCTCTTCCAGCCTCTTCCAGAGTCTATCAGCCTCTTACAGCCTCATTCAGCCTCTTCCAGCCTCTTTCAGCCTCTATTATCATCTTCCAGCCTCATTCACCCTCTTCCAGAGTCTATCAGCCTCATTCAGCCTCTTCCAGCCTCTTTCAGAGTCTATTAGCCTCTTCCAGCCTCTTTCAGAGTCTATCAGCCTCTTCCAGCCTCTTCCAGAGTCTATCAGCCTCTTTTAGACTCCTTCAGCATCTATCAGCCTCTTTCAGCCTAGCTGCATTAGCATGCGGCGCTGCATTAGCATGCTGCAATCACTGCACCTAGACACCAACGGCTCCCCTGCAGCCAGCGCATGCATTCCTGTCACCCAGCTAATGTTTTTCTCTCCAAGGCACTTCTGAAATGGACTGGGGTGCCATGTGGTCTATGCACTGGGGTGCCATGTGGTCTATGCACTGGGGTGCCATGTGGTCTACGCACTGGGTTGCCATGTGGTCTACGCACTGGGGTGCCATGTGGTCTACGCACTGGGGTGCCATGTGGTCTACGCACTGGGGTGCCATGTGGTCTACGCACTGGGGCGCCATGTGATCTACGCACTGGGGCGCCATGTGGTCTACGCACTGGGGTGCAATGTGGTCTACGCACTGGGGCGCCATGTGATCTACGCACTGGGGCGCCATGTGATCTACGCACTGGGGCGCCATGTGGTCTACGCACTGGGGTATCATTGGGCAGGTGCAGAGTGGAATAGCACTCTTTAAGCTAGGGGACTGTTGACAGGTACAGAGTGGAGGAGCACTGTTTGGGGTAGCATTAGGCAGGTATAGAGTGGAAGAGCAGGGTTTGGGGTATCAATAGGCAGGTATAGAGTGGAAGAGCAGGGTTTGGGGTAGCATTAGGCAGGTATAGAGTGGAAGAGTAGGGTTTGGGGTAGCATTAGGCAGGTATAGAGTGGAAGAGCAGGGTTTGGGGTATCATTAGGCAGGTATAGAGTGGAAGAGCAGGGTTTGGGGTAGCATTAGGCAGGTATAGAGTGGAAGAGCAGGGTTTGGGGTATCATTAGGCAGGTATAGAGTGGAAGAGCAGGGTTTGGGGTATCATTAGGCAGGTATAGAGTGGAAGAGCAGGGTTTGGGGTATCATTCGGCAGGTATAGAGTGGAAGAGCAGGGTTTGGGGTAGCATTGGGCAGGTATAGAGTGGAAGAGCAGGGTTTGGGGTATCATTCGGCAGGTATAGAGTGGAAGAGCAGGGTTTGGGGTATCATTAGGCAGGTATAGAGTGGAAGAGCAGGGTTTGGGGTAGCATTGGGCAGGTACAGAGTGGAAGAGCAGGGTTTGGGGTAGCATTAGGCAGGTATAGAGTGGAAGAGCAGGGTTTAAGCTAGGGGACTGTTGAAAGCATGGGGTATGGCTAAACTGCCAGAGGCATAGCTCTGTTTATGCTTGTTTATGAGCAAGAAGAGAAAACTAGGTGAGCAACAGCGGCTTCTCAAGCAAAGTAAGGGCAATGGATGAATTGGCATTGTGTGTGTGTGTGTGTGTGTGTGTGTGTGTGTGTGTGTGTGTGTGTGTGTGTGTGTGTGTGTGTGTGTGTGTGTGTGTGTGTGCAATCTGCCTCCTCTTGAGCTGACTCATATAGAAAAGTGCAAGGCCGTTATTCTGGTGAACTGAACTACCACTGTAAAGGCTGTAAGGCACCATGTACAATCATGTACATAGTTTTTCCTGTGGAGCCTCACCACTGTGTACAAGAAGAACTGTTCAGCATTGTGTGTGTGTGTATACATGTATGTGCGCCGGTGGAAAAATAAATAGCACAATTTTCAAGAGAAAATGTGGTAGTGACTATTGTATTCTAGGGTATGAATCATAACTTTAAGAGCAAACCAATTCTCTAGTCCTGTGAGAAATGTTCCAGATATTTCAAGTGCTGTGCGGTGACCAAAGCCGAGGCACTTCGGTCACATTATGCCATGTGTAGCAATCAGGGAATTGAGCACCAAATTAGGGAGGCGGGTTTCTGGATATCAGATCTGTTCCTGTACCCCTCCGTGGTGAGGCAATGAATACAGATTCAGCCACTCGCTCCTGAGTCGAAGGAGAAGCCCTCACCGCCTCGGGGACAAGGACATCCTCTTGTGAAGATAATCCTTATCAGCCTCGCTGGATGACATTATTAAGGCAGGGAGTTGGGACGTTCCCCGTACTCCACCCTCAGAGACTTCCAGCTCAGTGCCCTGTCAATCACTCTCCTGTGTCCCAGCACAGTCAGCCAATGAGGAGACAGCAGCAGTCATTCTCTACCCATGCAGTGAAACTCTCCAGAGGTTTGTTATCGTCAGCGGAGAGAGAGAAATGACACTGACCAGTGCACACGTACTGCTTCGTCACTGTATAAAGAAGAAACTGTAGCAGATTGAGAGGAGAAAGAGGAAGATAATGATGATGACGATGATGCTTTTCTTAGCAGCAGAACAAGAGGAAAAATATGACGCGGCGGTGATGATGAAGATGATGACGAAGATGATAATGAGTATGATGATGATGAGTATGATGATGATGATGATGATGATGATGAGTATGATGATGATGATGATGATGATGATGATGATGATGATGATGATGACAAAGATGATGAAGACAAAGAAGTTGTTGAAAAACAACAACAGCAGACAAGGCAAAAAAACAAGTAAAGAAGAGAACAACAACTCAGCCCATCAGTACCCATTAATCTTCCCACCCGTCAGCCTTACTTTGCTGATAAAAAGCCTCTCTGACAAATGTGCTCCATTTGTGTCGGCTGGATTTGCCTGTGAGGCCCTGAGCTGGGCTGGGTTGTTTACAGGGCCGCTGCTGCTGGGGCCACAGACACACTGCAGACAACAGCTCAGCACACAGCTGATGGAGCAGGACACTCTTCACACAGACACTGACGGAGGATGCTGACACAGCAGCAAAAGGGAAACACAAGAACCACAAGGAACGTGTGAGAACCATGAAGACACATGTGAGAACCACAAGGAACATATAAAAACACAAACTGAGAGATCAAATGAGAGAGACCATATGATGGTGAACCATGAAGTGATAGTATCTGAGAATTAGAAGTTAAATTATTCAATGTAGTCCACAGTCAAAAGCTTTATAATGTCAATTATATAGCTTCTTGTGTATTCTGTAAGCACCCAAATTGTCACAGTTCCTGCATGCCTTGATCACTGTGGGAAGTGATGACACCTCGGCCCGGGACTCCCCATGAATATCTTAGCCATACTGTCTCCTAGGTAAGAATTAGCATTCTGGTAACCACCCCCTCCCAAATGTTTTCTGAGTTAAATACAATTGAAACAGAACAGTCAGTCACCGAGAATAGCCAAGGTGGACCTCCATGTTAGTGAAACCTAGTCTTGTCTCTCTCCTCTACTGCGCAGTACCGTAAAGAATAAAAGCCTGGATTATTTGACATTCCATTTTCACTTGACTGAGTCTGCGTTAATTAGGATAAATCTATATCCTTTTAGAAGACACATGTAAGAACCACATATAAATTCAGAGAATCACAAATAAAATGCAAGAACTGTGGAACAGGAGCAGCAGAGCCAGAATGGGGACTATCTGGTGATGACTCAGGAAGTATTGATGCACAGCAGCAGAAGCAGAGGGAAGAAAAATGGAGATTTGCATTTCAAAGTGGCATTCAAAGCTTGCTCACAGGCTAAAATAGACGACTGGTTCCTATACAGATTCCTGATACAGCTCATTTTTTAGACAAGCCTAACGGTGCAAACCCATGCCACCGTTGTGAGCGACGCGATCTCTAAACCCAATGCATTTCAATGAGAGCCAATCCATTGTGACGTAAATTAGCGATCTGAGCGACGCGTCCGTTGAAAATTCGAACATGTTGAAACTTATGCAAATGAGGAGCGATATTTCCCGGCAGCAGCCAATGAAATTGTTTGGTGTCGTCTTTGACAGTTGGACTGTATGCTATTTCCACACGCTACACCACGCCCACTCAAAGCGATGGAAGTCGCTCACAACGGTGGCATGGGTTTGCACCGTTAAAGCACATGAGAGTTACACAGAGAAGCAAGCAAGCTCATCAGCACACGACAGATGTGCCATCTTGTCACCCTTAACGATCATCGACAAAACATGCCACATACCAGCAATCAAATCCACCCACTCCAAGGCACTTAAATTAAATTTAAACGCATCAAAACACATCAAAATCCACCATTCCAGCGGCCTTTACGGCCATCCGTTTTGACAAGCCTAATAATTTCGAGAATATTGTGAAAACATAAACTTGCAGCGCTAAAACTGCAGCAACATCAATAAAGCCTGTGCCTCTGGCGGCCAGTAAAGCATGAATGGGCTGAGGAAAGTGGGACGTCTCTAATGGCGGCGCTCTTAAGCGAGACCTTCAGCTACCATTTGACAACTCCTCTGGGTCAGCTGGAAGCTGCCGGCTCATGAAAAGGTTAAATGAGATCATTTTTGTCTGATGCTCACACTCAGCCGTTTCCCAACGGACCCCCCTGGCAGAAGCTGGCTTTGGGGGCGACACTGGCCCTGAGCTCACCCCAACACACACACACACACACACACACACACGTACACGCATGTACACACACACATGCACACGCACACACACACACACACACACACACACACTCACACACCCCTGGCAGAAGCTGGCTTTGGGGTGGCACTGGCCCTGAGCTCACCCACACACACACACACACCCACACACACACACCCACACACACACACACACCCACACACACACACACACACACACACACACACGTACACGAACACACACACACACACACGCACACACACGCATGTACACACAAACACGCACACACACACACACACACACTCACACACCCCTGGCAGGAGCTGGCTTTGGGGCGGCACTGGCCCTGAGCTCACCCACACACACACACACACACACACACACACACACACACACACGTACACGAACACACACACGCACACACACGCATGTACACACAAACACGCACACACACACACACACTCACACACCCCTGGCAGAAGCTGGCTTTGGGGCGACACTGGCCCTGAGCTCACCCACACACACACACTAACATAAACACATACACGCACACACGTACACGAACACACGCACACACACACACACACACACACTCACACACCCCTGGCAGAAGCTGGCTTTGGGGCGGCACTGGCCCTGAGCGCACCCACACCTGCTCCAGTAACAGCTGCGTACTCGTTTGAAAAGTCCTGTCGCAACCTAGCAACCTCCCAGCGCAGAGGTGAAGAGATGTCTCATAACACCAGGTATTAAGAAGAGAAAAAACACTGCTGGATTTTAATAGAGCCTCTTCATCTATTACAGAAAGGCTACACAAACTAAAGCAGTCTAAAAATTCAGCATATAAATATATTACTTAAAATAGGCAAATTATCTTCCAACAGAACAGGAACATTTACCAGTTTTAATATCAGTATCAAGTATATACAGTACCTTATTAGGATAATTAATGGACTGAATCGCTTGAAGCAAGTGAAAGGCTCTAATATAAAAAATGCCTGGTAAAAAGAAATATCAATATCAAACATCAATAAACAAGCATACAGTATATTGCCTTGATTTAAGATATTTCATTTTTTTGCAGTGAGGGCCTTGATAGAGACTGCAGAAAAACATTGAATACAGTACTTCACCATACAATACAACACAACAGAACACAATACAGTACAACACCATACACCACAACACAAGAGAACACAATATAGTACAACACCATACACCACAACACAACAGAACACAATACAGTACAACACCATACACCACAACACAAGAGAACACAATACAGTACAACATCATACACCACAACACAACAGAACACAACGCAGTACAACATCATACACCACAACACAACAGAACACAACGCAGTACGCCACCGCAGGTGTAGGAGCACAGACACCAAACTTCCCCCACACAGTGAGCTTGTCTTCAGCTGTCAGTCCCAGTGGCGTAGGTGAGCTCACCCACACACACACACACACACACACACACACACACACAGTCCAAGTGGCGTAGGTGAGCTCACCCACACACACACACACACACACACACACACACACACACACACACACACACAGTCCCAGTGGCGTAGGTGAGCTCACCCACACACACACACACACACACACACACACACACACAGTCCCAGTGGCGTAGGTGAACGCACCAGAGCTCTCAGTACTTCCCTCGTGATGAAGTCAGCTGTTTATCCAGCCTACTCAGCAGGCCCTGGCCTTGGGATGTCTAACTTCTCTTAGCAGCAGTTGCTAAGGTATGATTGGACAATGGCCGTTCTAGGGAGGAGTTTTGCGATCGGTCAATTGACAACACATCTGCCTGCTGATGTTTCAAAGGGGGTTCCACCCTTTGCAAACACACTCTTCCAGTTTGTGAGACTCAGGAACGAGACAAGGCAAAAGCATGAGGATTCAGACACGCCATTATCAGTCTGTTTTGGACCAGATACTGCACATGTTCTGTTTCCTAGTTTCCTACGTCTTCAGTGTAATCAATTCTTGTTTCATATTTCATGTTTCACACTTCTTTTCCCACAGTGCAATCTCTTTCTTTTGTTCTTGCCTCTGACTCCATGTTGACTCACACACACACACACACACACACACACACACACATACACACACATACACGCATGTACACACACACACACACACACACACACACATACACGCATGTACACACACACACACACACACACACACACACACACACACACACATACACGCATGTACACACACACACACACACACACACACACACATACACATACACGAATGTACACACACACATGCCTTGGGATGTCTAACCACCCTCCCTCCTGAGTCCATGTTGACTCTTTCCAATGGAGGAGAGGTGGAAAGATGTGGGGCTGATGCAGAGTTGGAAGGGATGGACGGAAAACACACTTGATCTTTTCAAAATGATAGGCTCTTACATCTACTTTAAGTTAACAGTCTTTTTCACTCGCACCCAAAATCGCCTTTATTTTGGGAGTAGAGCACGCCTATCCTTACAAACGCTCCTATATTGGTCATCTTGATGAATCTTCTTCACCAGTCTCCAAAGCACTGCTCTCCCATGCCCACATCCACGGCTGAGGTGCCCTTGAGCAAGGCACCTAACCCCAATCACTGCTCCCCGGGCGCCGTCAATGGCAGCTCACTGCTCCGGGTTAGTGTGCTTCACTGTGTGTATCACTACCCTGGAAATGCAGAGATAGAATTCAGAGTGTGTGTGTGTCACTATCTCTGCATCACTACCCTGGAAATGCAGAGATAGAATTCAGAGTGTGTGTGTGTCACTATCTCTGCCATAAACATAGTCACTAGTCACTAGGGCTCATTTCCATTTCCATTAATTTCCATAGTCACCTAATGTCCTCCATTTAAGTCCCTTGACTGGTAAGATGGCATCTAAGGACCCTTAAGGATCCACAGCCTGTTTCCACATGGGAAGGACTCAACATCCCACAATGCACCACTGGGAGGGAACTCCAGCCATGGTTTGTTCCTATATTTAAACTTGTTCCCTTTTTCCACATGGATGTTTGCCTGATGAGGACCAGATGGGGCCAAACATCATACGCACACACACACACACATACGCAGACACACACATACACACACGCATACACACACGCATAAACACACCTTGCACGCGCATGCACACACACACACCCTGGCGGAAGCTGGCTTTGGGGCGACACTGGCCCTGAGCTCACCCACACACACACGCATGCACACACACGCAGACACACACACACACACCAAAACACGCCATGAACATGAGCCTCTTTTCTACCGTGTGCAGATCTCTGTCTTTCCATCCTTCAGCCCTGCCTGATTGGACGAGCAGAGTCTTAGAGGGAGTGGCCCTGTGTACCTCACATTAGCTTCAGGCAAAGCCAGAGATTTAGATTTCGTCATTTAGCAGACGCTTTTATCTAAAGCGACTTACAAGGATGCATACACATTTTACATTTTACACTGATGGCACACTGCACATCAGGAGCAATTAGGGGTTCGGTGTCTTGCTCAAGGGCACTTCGACAGGGAATCGAACTAGCAACCTTCTGAGTACTAACCTACTTCTCTCCCTCCTGTACCACTGTCGCCCCAAAGACCCCCCCCCCCCATCACTGATAAACAGTCCAAGGCTACTAACACCAAATAAGTGCTCTACAAACACAAGACTCACAGTGACCTCATCTCTCCGGAGGTGTGGCTATGTACATTCTCTTATTCATCAGGACCAGGACCACACAGTGATGATGTGTATGCATGGGACTGCTGTCATGGCAACCACTATTGGCACAGGGATGACTTTTGACGCAGGCTGATGAAGCAACAACAGTGTTTTCACAAACCTCCCAGTGCGACGGTGGGAGAGGTCTAATGCCCACGAGCTCACAGGCATACAGGCTAAACAACCAAGACTAATACGGAGATGTGAGTGTGAAATCTCACACACACACACACACACACAGAGACACACACACACACACAAACACAGAGACACACACACACACACAGAGAAACACACACACACAGAGACACACACACACACACAGACATACACACACACAAACAGACACACACACACACACACACACACACACACACACACACACACACACACACACACACACACACACACACACACACACACACACACACACACACACACACACACACACACGTCTGCATTCACCACAGCCTCTGTTTCTGACAGACCCTCCATGAACTATGCCTTTGTAATGTGAAATTACCCGGCAGTGACTCCGGCTCGTGCTGAGAGAGAGCAGGCTGGTTGTAAATCTGAGTAAACTGAAACCGCTCCACTCTGCTCTGCATACATTATTGATTCTATGGCCGGGGGGGACCGGGGCTGCGTCACTGCATAGCGATACGCCTGAACGAGAGACAGAGATATGAGCCACGAGGAGGAGTGAGTCTCTCTCTCTCTCTCTCTCTCTCTCTCTCTCTCGCTTAGGCCTACATGACCTTTCCTCCGGCCATTGATTCCCCTCTCAAATTAATAACATGCCTGGAGTATGTGGCTCTCCATCTCCTCTGCATGTATTGAGCTCGCTCTTATAAAGACTATGGATTTTCTCACTTGAAAACTGGCAACAAGCTTTTACAGGCAGTGAGCTGAACATCATCCTTAAACAGGCTGCCCTTCCCACTACCACGGAATGTGCTGGTCTTTTGGTGCCCTTCTTAACGTGTGTGTGTGTGTGTGTGTGTGTGTGTGTGTGTGCACGTGTGTGCACGTGTGTGTCTGTGTGTCTGTCTGTGTGTGTCTGTATATGTGTTTGTGTGTGCGTGTGTGTGTGTGTGTGTGCGGGTGTGTATCTGTGTGTCTGTCTGTGTGTGTGTGCGTGTGTAGATGAGCCACGAGGAGTCTCTCTCTCTTAGGCCTACATGACCTGTGTGTGTGTGTGTGTGTGTGTGTGTGTGTGTGTGTGTGTGTGTGTGTGTGTGTGTATGTGCACGTGTGTGTGTGTGTGTGTCTGTCGATTTGAATAAACTGTCAGACAAGTCATCATGTAGTGCTGAACTGGTGAATGAAAGCGATACCACAATTAGCAGTCTTTAATTAGTGTCCAATTCCAGTGCCTTTAATTAGGTTCTGAAAAGTGCTTGACTATTTATTAAGTTGAGGTTATTATAGGCGCAGAACTAATTATGGCGCTAGCAAAACTCCAAAGGCCTCTGTGAAATTAACCTACTACGTCTTACATTCATACACACACCACGCACACACTGTGAAATTAACCTGCTAGCTATTACATCCACACACACACACACACACACACACACACACACACACACACACACACAGACACACACACACACACACACACACACACACACACAGACACACACACACACACACACACACACACACACACAGACACACACACACACATACACACACACACACACACACACACACACTGTGAAATGAACCTACTACCTATTACATCCACACACACACCACGCACGCCTCATTTACATAGACTGCAGGGACTGCTCTAGGGGATTCGTATTTATCAGTTAAATCACTGGTTAATTAACTGAAAAAATGTAAAGGCCCTTCATCCCCTCTGGGTACACAAATACTCCATGCGCATTACAGAGCCTGGTGTGTTGGGAGGGTCATTTAACACACACACACACACACACACACACACACACACACACACACACACACTCATTCAGGATTACAGAACATGAACCGTGGATCACCGTCACTGTGTGTACTTGAGATGAATCTTTCTAGAGGTCATCTAGCACGGCACGACCTTGACAAAGTCAAAGGAGAGCATGACTGCCCCAGTCCAGATGACCATGGGTAACCATGGGTACAGCCCCGTCAGAACAGATTCATTTTTGCACGAATGATGAAAACTGTTGGTAGAAAACCAATAACAGATGAATGACCCTAGGGCACCCTTCAGGTCCATAATGATGTCGCTTCAGACAAGACTAGGATGTCTCACAAAACTGAGTAGCATCTTTCCCTCCAGGTACCTTCAGTCTTCAGAGGAGTAGGTTTGTGTCCATGTCGTTTAAATATGATGGACTGACTGCCTGAACTGTCCCAGACAGCTTTGGAATGAATGCTCCTAAATATTGAGCTAAACACGGCAGACCACACAATCGATACTAGTTCACTCAGAGTGGAGGTATGGAAATCTGAGTCAGTAATGCTTTTAGGCAGTCTGCTCCACCATTTCTCCGTCATGAACTCTTCCCATCCAAGCAGAGCTGCCATTTTATCTCTCTCTCTCCAGACGTATTTGGGTCCCTTGGAAGACTTCAAAGTGTTAATGCCTGATGTTCAGAGGATGAATACACTGCAAAAAATGCCCCTCTAGATTTAAGACAAATAATTACATATTTAAGCAGGATTTTGCTTAAAACAAGCAAATTTGGCTGCCAGTACGTTAAGCAAATTTGGCTTGTTAAGATTTCTTAAAATAAGTAATATTTGCTTGAAATAGGTAAAAATAACCTTACCAAGAAAGCACTAGGTAAGTACAATTTAGCTAGAAACAAGACCAACTAGATTTTTCATCTCAATATAAGAATAATAACACTAGGTTAGAAAAGCATTTTTTGCAGTGTACATCCTGGCAACTTGCAGTTGCACTAGCGGCCAGAAGGTCAATGGTTGCGGTGTAAATCGCATTGCTTCAATGCATGGGTCAGAGGGTCAGCAGTTGTGGTCTTTTGTCTTGTATCAGCCATATTTGTTTTCCATACCCAAGGTCCTGGGTTCAAACTCCAAAATAGACCTGTTCAATACCAAATATAGCATTTTTTTTGTCTTTCTCTCTATAGAAGAATATTTCCATTCATAAACATAATGTCCTTATTAACAGATTTGCTGGACAAGAGCTTGGGTTTAGCACCTTAAATTCTTGAAAAATTCCCATACTTCAATACAATCACAGAAACTAAGTGGTCATATGCTTCACCTTGTTTTAATCTCTTACATATTTATCTCTTTTCATATTTATTCTTTATCCTCATATTCAGGGGAGTAGCCACCAGACGGCTTTGATCTAGCCGGTCATACTTAAGTAGGCTCCATCCCAGAGCTGTATTAGTAGAAAAATGTGATGCTGTATCCAAATCATTTAATACAGTAGCCTAAGAAACACAATAACATGGGGGAGAGGAACCGCTCTGTCTGTTTGCCAGTGGCTGGCTATATGTTGACCAGCTAACGCCATGGTAACGACCAGCTAACGCCATGGTAACGACCAGCTAACATTGCCAGGTAGCTCTGGCTCTGACGCACACAGGACAAATCCTCCCTCTCAGTTCTGCCACACCTCCTGTGGGCCCAGGTAGGCTAATGTGCTCTCCCCTGCCCATCGTGGCAAATCAAATCTATCATTTCCCGATAACGACGTATCTTAACGGCCTACGTGGATTTTGGCGACATCGTAGACTCATCATTGCCGTAAGTGCGGCGTCGGGAAACCGCTCTGCAATATCCCTCTTACGACCGATTTCAAGTCCTTTTTAGCGTTCGGGAAACTAGGCCCTGCCCTGTATGGAAGGTGGTTTGCCCTTACGCTGTCTGTTCTCACTGTGTGAGATTCTGCTACATTTGGACCCTACAGTGCCTGTTCTCGTGATGTTGTGTATTAGTCTGTTGTGAAAGCAGCCCATGCGCGTCCCCCCTGAACAACAAGCTTGACAGATAGAGACACAGAGGTTTATGCGGTAATCTATATTTTACCACAATTTCCGTTTCAGTGTAAACAGCCCCGGGAGACTAAGCTGGCTTGACTATTGAGTGTACTGCGCGCGTGCTGTGCGGTGGTCGCACCCAAAACTGCCCTCAGATCAGCTGTACGCTGTAAAGAACCGTGACGATCCATGAGTTAAAGAGTCATGCATCATAGGCGGCTACGGCAGAGATGCTTAAAGTCTCACGATAGTCTGGCACTGACAGAAGCGGGTTTTTTTTTACAGCGAACAGTTGCATGATTAAAGCCCCATAATTATGCCTCGCGTACATGTCTGACTGGGAGATGGAAACACCACAGAGAAAGAGCGAGCCCCACAAACAGCTAATTGCTGGCGCTGATCGCGGCTCACATTAGCATGCGTGGCGACTGCAGTTCACTAAGGAGCTTCCCACTGACAGGAGGCTGAATCTCCTCATCCCAGCTCTGACACACTGTTCCTTTGTGTTACGCTCTCTACTATCACTGATTAGTAAGACACACACACACACACACAAAGACACGCCCGCCCACACACGCACACTCACACAGAGACACACACACACACACACAAATACACAAACACACACTTACACATGCATATACACAAACACAAACACTTTAGATTGGCATCAAATGGGGTCTGGACACAGCGTGGCCCAGTGGTCCCATCATGGCTGGCCGATGCCCTGCTGGCGTCCCATGCTGGTAAACGAGCTCAAGGAGTGGCCATGTGTGCACACACACACACACACACACACACACACACTCACACACACACACACACACACACACACACACATAGAGTGGCTGCATTGGTTCCATTAAGGACCTGATCCTATGCTGGTAGACGAGCTCAAGGAGTGGCCTTGTGTGCACACACACACACACACACACACACACACACACACACACACACACCCACTCACACACACACACACACACACACACACACACACACACACACACACTCACACACACACACACACACACACACACACATACACACACACACACACACACACACACATAGATTGGCTGCATTGGTTCCATTAAGGACCTGATCCTATGCTGGTAAAGGAGCTCCAGGAGTGGGGCCTTGTGTGCAGTGTGTGTGGAGTGAGCTGGAGCTCAGAGACTGAGTGATAAGACACAGCGTGCTGGTTAACCTTCACTCTAATGGGGGGGGGGGTCTGTCCCCAGGTGGCCAATCCATCAATTGATCAAGCACACAATGAGATCATGCATCTTACTTCTGCCTTCTGTCAGCAGTAGCAATTTGCAGCATATATACATATGTAGCTCATGCTCGATTCACTAGCTCTTCATTCAGACGTTTAAAAAGACCAGACAAACACACACACACACACACTCACATACACACTGCCAGTTCAGCCCTACGCTACCTGCTCCGGATCTGCATGTGTGGCTGCTGTGAAAACGGCTTTTACTTGAAAGGTAATTTGTCATTTAAAGCACCTGAGAGAGCTACGCCCTGCTGTCGATGAGGACTGTAGTCCCGCTCCCCATGACACTCTGCTGTCAGACCGTCTTGTGCCGTTTGAAGCCTGTGGAGGAGAGCAGGGCTCTGTTAGCCTGTGCTGCAGGGGAGGAGGAGAGCAGGTCTCTGTTAGCCTGTGCTACAAGGGAGGAGGAGGAGAGCAGGGCTCTGTTAGCCTGTGCTGCAGGGGAGGAGGAGAGGAGGAGAGCAGGGCTCTGTTAGCCTGTGCTATAGGGGAGGAGGAGAGGAGGAGAGCAGGGCTCTGTTAGCCTGTGCTATAGGGGAGGAGGAGGAGGAGGAGAGCAGGGCTCTGTTAGCCTGTGCTGCAGGAGAGGAGGAGGAGGAGGAGAGCAGGGCTCTGTTAGCCTGTGCTATAGGGGAGGAGGAGAGGAGGAGGAGAGCAGGGCTCTGTTAGCCTGTGCTACAGGGGAGGAGGAGAGGAGGAGAGCAGGGCTCTGTTAGCCTGTGCTGCAGGGGAGGAGGAGAGGAGGAGAGCAGGGCTCTGTTAGCCTGTGCTGCAGGGGAGGAGGAGAGGAGGAGAGCAGGGCTCTGTTAGCCTGTGCTGCAGGGGAGGAGGGAGAAGAGGAGGAGAGCAGGGCTCTGCTAGGGCCAAGATGGAGCTAAGGGCTAAATTGCTGCACAGAAGCAGCTTCATCAATGAGACCTGCCAAAGAAACCCTTGGTGTGGACGTGGCTTTACGTTACATGAAATAGCATTAGCATATGCAGAGGAGTGCGTGTGTGTGTACACGCATGTGAACGCTGTGTGTCTGTGTACACATCTGGGTACATGCGTCGGTAGGCCTATTAGTGCTTGTGAGCATGCGTGTGTGTGTGTGTGTGTGAGTATGTGTGTGTGAGAGAGAGGTATAGGACTGCATACAAGCAGAGAATCTAAAAACCATAGTAGGAGCAGCATCAGAGAAGGAGAGAAGGAGAGAGGGGGAGAGAGGCGGAAGAGAGAGGTTGGGGGAGGGGGGTTCAGAGGGAGCAGCCAGTCAGAGTCAGCAGACGAGTTCAGAGAGCTGTGAAGCACACACACACACACACACACACACCCACACACACACCCCCCCACACACACACACACCCACACACACACACACACACACACACACACACACACACACACACACACACACACACACACACTAGGCAGCCAGCGGCTCCCAGGACACCCACAGGAAATGTCACTGTGTTAAAGACCAGGGACTGACCCAGGGGCCATCTGCATTCAGGGGAGAGGGGGCGGAGGAAATGAACCTGCCACGCTACCTGCACCGGCCTTCAGTTTCAGTAAATGTATGTGGCCGACGGACCTGCGGGTGACTCCTCACTTCCCAACGGTTCAATGTATGCACACCGATGGAAATCCACACGAGCTATACTGTACAGAGGGCTGTTGCACATGCCGGGTCTACCGTGATTTCCACCTCTAGGAGGCGGGGCTAAAACACCGTTCTTCATCAACCACGATCTCTTTCAACTTGTTGATGTAACTCCGGCCGCGTACATTATGTGCCTTATCGGCTCAAATTATGAATCAAATTGAAGAGAAACCATAAAGATGAAAGAGAAGGATTTCTTTCATGAAACCACCTTGAAAATAAGATATTAAATACAACATCTTCACCTTTGCATGTCTTTCTTAAATCGTACACAGTGCTGTACTTAACACTGTGTCACTGCAGCACGTTAGCAATTTGACCTCTGCTCAAACTCAGCCTGAGGACATCCAATGCTCCCTCTCGAGGTCGGTGCGTAAATGTTTTAACTAATTTAAACTGTGAATTGTAATGAATGGTGACATTGCGTGGCACGGACCAGCGCCAGAGGCTCGTGCGTAAGCCCATACACACCCGTGTACAAGTCCAGCTGATCGGAGGCGGGCTGTATTACTGCTAAATGACTTCATACAAATGCCAGCTGCGTGTTTTTCCCGGATTCAAGAGGGCCATAGAGGAAAGGTTAACACGCAGATCTGGCGCGGCATCTTAGACTTTAACAGGAAGCCTTCGTTTGAGTATTTTTTACCTCATTCTATCATAAGTGAATGCACTTCATCTAAAGGGGTCGTGTGTGTGTGTGTGTGTGTGTGTGTGTGTGTGAGAGAGAGAGAGAGAGAGAGAGAGAGAGAGAGAGAGAGAGAGAGAGAGGGAGAGAGAAAAGGAGACAGAGATAGATTACTTCGCTTTAGTTTTGAACAAAATGTAATGGCCTGCGCAATGTTTACAACCAGTTTACCCAATCATTAAACCGCAATTCCAGACACACAGTCACACACACCTAAACCACAGAAGCATTCCAACAAGTTATCCAACATAAATGTTACCCTAAATCATGGCCACTCATTATGCAAAGAGGTCCGGACGAATTGCCATCTTAATTCAGGAGCGATGTTCAACACGGTAAGCATTGACAGACTTTGCTCGCCCCTCCGAAATCCAAGCAACACTAGATATACCAACATTCCACTTTTCAAATGAAGCATCTCAAATCTCTCTTGCGGTGTGACACACATTATCTTGGATAACAACCAACACGGAAAAACGACCATTGTTATCAATCTCAAAGCTGTCTAACGATGGTTAAGGGAAGTTAACTGTTGCTATAATTCAAAGACCGTCATAACTGCAAAACCATAAAAAAGACAATATTTTTTTTTTCATTTAGCCTGTGTGGCCAACTCCACTCTCCCCACAAGCAGTGCAGCAAGTCACCTTACCTGGCTCTTTGTCATCCGTTTGTATGGTTGTTCCAAATGCTTTCCTCCGTATCTCTTAAACAAATTACTCTGAAGGTTGTCTTTAGAAACGGAATCTCGCAGGTGGCGTCAGGGTAAAATGACTACAGAATCCTTGGGTGCTATGTCGTGAAGGAGTATCGTCCCCGCACGTCTGCCCTGCTTTGCCTCAAAGCTAACAGAGGTTCAAGGATAAAGGTTTGGAAATCCGCAGAAAAAATAAATACAAATAACATTTGAAAAACACAGTGCGTAAAACATTGTATTCATAGATGTACCCGGGTGCCGCCGTTAACATGGGACATTAGCGCGCCGAAAATCCGCATCCAAACAGTTGGAAGTGCTCGAGTAATCCCCCTTTTTCGGTAATAGGTGACGGTGATTTATTTTGTCCAAATCCGATATGTTTTCGTTCTTTCACCCCTCCTGGTCCTCTTCGAATGGTGAAAGTACGTTGAGAATATCTGCATCTATTCACCTCAGACCAGAGGGATGGTTTTCCTCCTTCGTGCCTAGTTGAGAGAGAGAGAGCTGAGAACGGCTCCGGGGAGGAAACCCAAATGGCAGAGCCCGTTGACATCTACCCGTGCAGAACACAATAGTTCGCGATTTAAAAACTAAAAGAGAGGATTAACAAACTGTCCGATTGTGTTTTTGGTATAACTAAAAAAACAACGAACTATCTCCTAAATCATCCGGAATGCCGCCCGTTAGAGCTTCGCGAAGTGAAATGTCTCACAGAGTCCGGCAGTGCGTTGACGCTCTACCGTCACCGTGGACCAACAGCGTTGTAGCCGCCGCACTCGGTTCATTACAAGAAGCATTCACAGGTGCCTGCCTGCATGATCAGTTTATCGGCGTGTGAGCTATCATAGTGACTGAATTAAAGCCTTTATTCGAAATCTCTGTTAAAACACTATTATTTACATTCAGTAGCCTTATGCCAACCTTGGGTGGAGAATGGGGAATTTAAAGGTGCATATACTTCATCACGTATTGACAGCCAGTTTATATGAACATTTAAATAGCCCTCAAAGTGTTGGTGAAGCTGTTTGTTACGGCAGAGTTTGAGTGTTTGGTGCGATAAAGGCGTTCAGCATCGCTAGAGATGGAGGTTGCGGGAGAGGGGGGCATGCTGTGTGCTGCGCCACATGACGTCCTATAGGTATGGTTCACCGTCCGTGTGTGTGTGTGTGTATGTGTGTGTGTGTGTGTGTGTGTGTGTGTGGGTGTGTGTGTGTGTGTGTGTATGTGTGTGTGTGTGTGTGTTATATGTCCTATAGGTATGGTTCACCGTCCGTGTGTGTGTGTGTGTGCGTGCGTGTGTGTGTGTGTGTGTGTTATATGTCCTATAGGTATGGTTCACCGTGCCTGGCCCCATTTAGAAAACGATTACCTGAGCATGCTCTCTCTTCCGTTATCTATCAACATCCCAAATCATTTCCCGGGAACATAGTTGGCACACGCCCTGCCACGAAAAACAATCAACAAAGTGATGATTAATATTAACCCGTAGTAAATTGTTAGTCAGCACATCAGGCACGTGCACAGATAGACCCCAACTGGTGCTCAAGCACCAGCCCTTGTGCCCTGGTTGAAAAAAAGTGCCCTTTTTTTCTGGAGACCAATTTTTTTTTCAATCATCATCAATATTTCTAGAATACAAATTAGTCTCTCGTCATCAATTTCCCCAAATGTGTTTTGATACCTGAGGTGGCATTTATTTGGAGTTCTTGTGAGAATTTCGCCCCGACATGCTCCGCGGCATAGACATAGAATAAGTATTCTTTGCCTATGATCTGCGGTGCTCAAGCCCCCTCCGCGCCCCTCTCTCCTCATCCCCCACATCAATGTTGAGCGGCAGGCCAACAGGTTCAGCCTACTTCTTCACTGACCTGCATCAGACAAACAGGTAATGACAGTGTTTGTGCAATCCCCCGACGTTGTATAAATTAACAACATTAGTGCCGCTGAAAACAATACGTCTGAAAACCGGACTGGTCCGACGTTTCCTTAAAAAAATAAACAGACAACTAACTTGATTTCAAAGCATTGTCCAGCTGTTTACTGACGTTTGTCAGGTTTAATGACATTATTTGTCTGAAAGTGCATATTTTGTGTTGTATAAATGCCGTTTAAACAATTTCGAGAGTATGTTGAATGTTTGTTTTATAAATGTCACGAGAATTCACAGCTAGAAAATAGCAGGTAAACTATGCTAGCTCTCGGGGTCATGCTATCCTTGTCCCTCATTGTTTAACGTGATATTTATGTATCTCTTCGTTTTGCCTGTTTTACAACGACAACCAGAATTTTTCCTCCCAAAAAATTATGAAGGGCGGTCATTCCAAAAGCATTGGTTTTCTAAAAATGGGTGGCTGGAGTATTCCCCAAGTTCAGATTTGATGCACAAGCATGGTGAGGTGGACCAATTACAGAAAAAAGGCATCCAAGACATCATTTGATGTATCAGACGTTAAGGGAGTGGAAGCCAGAGAGCGAGAGAGATTTAATTTCATTAATAATTTTGGTGATGGGTGCCCTTTTTTTTTTTGAGCACCTGCCCCCCAAAATGTCTGTGCACGTGCCTGCAGCACATTATACTTTGTGCAACATTTTAATGGAAGAAAATTATGGCAGAAGTTGGAATGTAAATATTCACTTTTATGTGTAATGGGAAGGAAAGATAAATGTAACAGCTGGTTAAAAAAATCCTGCAAAATGTTTACAATAAGGGTTCAGTACCCACATTAATTACCAACATTTAACGAATGGAAAGCTTTGATGAGTGAAACAGCATCATATGAGGTTTTAGGGGCAGAGGGCCCGTGGTTCTGGGAAATTGGGATTTCTCTATGGAATACCTGACATCTAACTAGCACACTGCAAGGAGCTTTAAAAAACGACCTTTGTACACATGTTCCAATCCATGTTGTTATCCTTTTACTTTATTTTAATGCTGTGGTGTATGATTGGTGCTAGTATACTAGTGCTAGTCATTTTTCTTTTCTGTATGTTGTTTTCTTTTAACCAGGAACACTCAACCAACATGTCATTTTGTATTCTGACCTTCCTTTTTTCTGCACACTGAACCTTATGAGATATGTACCATGTATGTTCATAAATAAAAAACTTTATTTGCAAAAAAAAAACAATAAGGATTCAGTGTTTCGTGTGACCAATGTGTTCCCAGGATTGACAGTTTTACAGTGAAAAGTGTATCAGGGTTATTCCATCAGTGACAGTGATGCTAACTGTAAATGTATAGTGTTCATTCCTCTCGCTGTTTTGATGCTAACAGCGTATTCTAAATGTATTGGGGGTTTACTGCTTTCCCTAACCCTTGTGTGGTCCGTGAGTTCTGCAGATACTCAATAGATTATTTGTCAGCAGAACTGCAGAGTAGCCAGTGAATCAGCAAGGCCTCAGGATTGCCTAGCAATGAACAACCCCCGGAGGAACCACACAGGGTGTATGCCCAAACGGTTCAGTAAAGGACCACATTTGTGAAGAGAAAAAAAAGGTGTAAGCCTGTATGGATTTTAGAAAAACGTGCTAAACATATCAAAGATATTGTAATGGCAGTGGGATCTTCTAAGAAGATAACAGCACATTGTTTGTTGAAAAAAAAGTGTAAGCCTGGCTGGATTTGAGAAACACGTGCTAAACATATCAAAGATATTATAATGGCAGTGGGGATCTTCAAAGAAGACAACAGCACATTGTTTCATGTTTGGCCGTAGGGCTTTTATTGAGACACACTGACAGGCAGGACATACTGATACCATCATGAGAGAAACAGAAGGCATGTCTCACTTTGACACAGCAGGGACGGTGACAGATATGCTAACTAACACAGGGGCTATCACACAGGTTTCAAACAGCAATAAGCGCGAACTAAACGCAGACACAACAGGGAGACATGAATCACGTTGCTAGGATAGAACACTACAGATTAAGGCCCAATCGGATTTCTTATCTTGAACCTGTATCCCTTGTTCTTGAGTGCTCACTTGGTTTTTTAGTTGCAAATCAGAACAAAGGGGAAGTTTTTGAAATGGACTAACCCAGTGTAGTTCGGCCCAAAGGGGTCATTTTTGAAATTTCATCTTGCCCTTTGACTAAGTGATGCAGAGTCTTAATTGCTTTAGTGTAGCTGTGTAGATATGTGTACATTTGACCTGATGGAGGTCTTAACATTGTCTAGTTTACAGCTGGGGAGCCTGTGCTTGGTTAATCACTTTTTAATTGGTTACCTAGTAAGACATGAACTAGAGACCCTTTTGTGTATGTGCATGGATGCAAAGAAGTTTGCTACCCTATAGTCCTGATTGGGGCGACATGAACAGCCCTATAAATACATATTGCAGGGTGTTGCCGTTTCAGAAAAATTATGGTAGATAAACTCACATTTACTCTACGCTTATTCGAGATGTGTCTTCAGTAAGCCTAAGGATGCCGTGTTTTCTTGTGCAAAATTACTTGAAAGATGAAATGTTTTCAGTCAGTGCGATGTGTTCTCTGGGACCGTCGCTCAACCAGTTGCACAATGAGAACTGCTATCATATGACGCTTATAATGGCTGAGATCTGAACTTGAGAATGGCCACAGCAACTTCAGAGCCATCTGTCATCCGGATATAGCCTTCAGTACTTCAGTCCAGATGTAGACTTCAGTAAATTTTCATTTAGTCATTTAGCAGACGCTTTTATTCAAAGCGACTTACATGTTTACACATTTTTCATATACCACTATCTGTCGCCCCACAGTACTTCACTCCAGATATACAGTAGCCTTCAGTACTTCACTCCAGGTACTTCACTCCAGATGTAGCCTTCAGTAATTGACTCCAGATATATCCTTTAGTACTTCACTCCAGATATAGCATTCAGTACTTCACTCCAGATGTGTCCTTCAGTACTTCACTTCAGATATACAGTAGCCTTCAGTACTTCACTCCAGATATACAGTAGCCTTCAGTAATTCACTCCAGATATACAGTAGCCTTCAGTAATTCACTCCAGATATAGTCTTCAGTAATTCACTCCAGATGCATTTAGTACTTCACTCCAGATGTAGCCTTCAGTAATTCACTCCAGATGCATTTAGTACTTCACTCCGGATGTAGCCTTCAGTACTTCAATCCAGATATACAGTAGCCTTCAGTAATTCACTCCCACTTTTCATTGAATCCCAAAGCTCTTGCTTTAGCCCCCCCCCCCCCCTCAACAGTACTTGCACACTAATGAGTTGCACTCTAGATATGGACTCCTTCCTATAAATGGGATCTTAACCCCGCGGCGTTGATAACGATGGAGTGGCGTTCAAAAGAAGTTAATTGTCTCTCGTGGGTGGAGGATATGGGAAGAAGCGGAGAGAGAGAAATTAACACAGAAAGAAACCACTTTTATAAAGAACAAATGATTCAACCCCAATTATCCAGACTCATATTAGCATGCAGTGAGTTTGACCTCATGCTAGAGCTATAAATCACAGACAGGTGGGAGAGATACCGCTCGGAGAATTATATCGCCTTTTCAGTTCATGACATTGATGCTCGTCTCCAGAGATGCGCCCACTGACACAAATGCAAATGGCTGCTTGGCAGACCTGTCTTGACTGACAGGGAAACCTGCTCGCCTCCAGCATGTGAATTTTAAAGTCTGTTTGACGTCCAAATGCAAACAAACCCTTTATGGATGTGGTATATCCACAGACGCAGATCAATACCACTATCCAACATGAAGGCAATGGATTGAGATATGGGGGATATTATCTGCCCCCCCCCCACACCCACACCCACCCCCACACCTCCCCACCTCAGTCCATAAATAGCCCTCCCCCATCATAGAGGGTTTTATAGTCAGTGTGGCTGAAGACTGAAGGATGGCCATAACCTGTTCTATCATGCGGGAGGAGGAGAAGACATAACTTACCTCATGGAAGGAGGAGGAGGAGGAGGAGGAGACATAACTTACCTCATGGAAGGAGGAAGAGGAGGAGGAAGAGGAGACATAACTTACCTCACGGAAGGAGGAGGAGGAGGAAGAGGAGACATAACTTACCTCATGGAAGGAGCCAATGACTTCAACACTCTTATTCGGCTGAGAGAAAGGGGGAGGGGGAGAAAGGGAGTCACAGAGGACAAGAGAAGGATAGTGTGGGAGAGAAAGGAGGAAGAGAGAGAGGGGGAGATAGGAGGAGAGAGAGAAAGAGATGGGGGGAGTGAAAGAGATTGGCTGAGAGAAAGCCTGGGGGGAGAGAGAGAGGGCAGGAGGGGGACAGTGTGAGAGACACAGAGGGAGAGAGAGAGAGAGAGAGAGACAGAGGGGGAGAGAGAGAGAGAGAGAGACAGAGGGGGAGAGAGAGAGACACAGAGGGAGAGAGAGAGAAACAGAGGGAGAGAGAGAGAGGGCAAGAGGGGGACAGCGTGAGAGACAGAGGGAGAGAGAAAGAGATGGGGGGAGTGAAAGAGATTGGCTGAGAGAAAGCCTGGGGGGAGAGAAAGAGGGCAGGAGGGGGACAGTGTGAGAGACACAGAGGGAGAGAGAGAGAGAGAAACAGAGGGAGAGAGAGAGAGACACAGAGGGAGAGAGAGAGAGAAACAGAGGGAGAGAGAGAGAGAAACAGAGGGAGAGAGAGAGAGAAACAGAGGGAGAGAGAGAGAAACAGAGGGAGAGAGAGAGAGAGGGCAAGAGGGGGACAGTGTGAGAGACAGAGGGAGAGAGATAAAACAGAGGGAGAGAGAGAGAGATGGCAAGAGGTTGACAGTGTGAGAAAGACAGAGGAAGAGATAGAGAGAAACCAAGGGAGAGGGAGAGAGAGAGAGAGAGACAGAGGGAGAGATAGAGAGAAACCAAGGGAGAGGGAGAGAAAAACAGAGGAAGAGAGGAATGAGAGAGAGCCTAGGGGTTGAGAGAAAGGGCAAGAGAGGTAGAGTCAAGGAGAGATGAGGGAGAGAGAGAAGGAAAGGGAGAGAAAGTGAATGCATGAGAGTGGGAGTTTGAGAAGGAGCGAAGATTTAGAGGGAGAGAGAGATAGAGAGAAAGGGAGAGAGCGAGAGAGAGAAGGAAAGACAGGGAGAAAGGAGAGGGAGAGAGAACATATTCACAATGTACGCATTCACAATGTGTTGATGTGTGTGTGCAGACTGAACCTGTTCAAGAACTCATTCATTCCACCCTCCATCGACATATTAAACAACAACAAGTAGGAGTACTATATATATTTGTGTGTGTGTGTGTGTGTGTGTGTGTGTGTGTGTGTGTGTGTGTGCATACATCTGGTTATGACTAGTGTATTTTTCTCATGTCCATGTTCCCTTCTTTTTTCCGGCCTATGTGTTTGTGTGTGTGTGTGCATCTGTGTCTTTGTGTGTATGTATGTATGTGTGTGTGTGCATATGTGTGTGTGTAAGTGTGTGTGTCTGTCGTGGTCTGGTGTTTGTGACTCATGTCTACATTGTCCTCTGATTTATCAAGGCCAACAGGTGGGTGGAGCAACCTGCGTTTGTATGAGTACGTCAGAATGTGTGTGTGTGTGTGTGCAGGGCGGTGAACACAAGAGTCTGTTTGTGTGTCTGTGTGTGTGTGTGTGTATGTGTGTGTTTGTCTGTTTGTGTGTGTCTGTGTGTGTGTGTGTGTATGTGTGTGTTTGTCTGTTTGTGTGTGTCTGTGTGTGTGTGTGTGTGTGTGTGTGTGTATTTGTCCTGGCTTGCATCCTCATCCTCCACTGGTTCCTCAGGCCAGCAGGTGGGAGGAGCAGGCTATGTGTGTGTGTGTGCGGGTGTGTGTGTGTGGAGCAGGCTATGGGTGTGTGTGCGTGCGGGTGTGTGTGTGTGTGTGTGTGTGGAGCAGGCTTTGTGTGTGTGCTGGCATGATCCGCACTTGTGTGGAGTAGGGCAAGCTGTGGATCTGTCTGTACGAATGTGTCAGCATGTGTGTGTGTGTGTGTGTGTGTGTGTGTCAGCATGTGTGTGTGTCATCGTGTGTGTGTGTTTCAGCGTGGGGGTGTGTGTGTGTCAGCATGTGTGTGTGTGTGTGTGTGTGTGTGTGTGCACGCTGGGAATGCCTCAGCAGCTCCAGTGGGAAGGTCAGCTGATTACATTTCCTTGAAACACTGTCAGTGTCACCGCGCTGTGATCAATACCCCCCTCCGTCAGGCGTCGCCTTGGCGGGCAAACACACTCCTCACCAGGAGAAAGCAGCGGCTCACAAAGCCGGGCTGGAATGAGGACGAGAATGAGAATGAGCCTTTTGTCCAGCTGTCTGTGGGCTGTGCAGAAGCGCACATGAAGCCAGTGGTCTGCACCAGGCCGGCCAGACATCGTGCCGTCCGCCTCAGCCGATGTGACAGCTTCCTGCCAGCTCCAGAAAAGGCCACAGGAGCCCTGGTGCTTTTTAGCCCCTGCTCCAGGCCACACTGAAGGTTACCTGGCCCCCAGCAAGCAGGAAAAGATCACAGTGTCTCATGAAGGCAATTATCCAATCAGAGGCCATCATGCCCTTCTACTGAGTGCACTCAATGCAGAAACACAACCTGACAGACAGAGACAGAGACACGGAGGCTAGGGAGAATTACATGGACACATACACACACACACACACACACACACACACACACATTAACACACATAAACACACAAACACACAAATTACACATACACACACACATATACACACACTCACACACACATTCACACACAAACAAACACACACACACACACAAACACACAAATTACACATACACACACACACACACACACACATACACACAAATTACACTTACACACAAATTCCGCCCTGTCATATTTCCAAAAGCCACTCTGCTAAGTTTGCCATGTTTTGTGGGCCTTGAACTAATCAGAGTTTGGTGCCTCCCATTTCCGGATGCCAAGTGCCCTTGCCTGCTTGGTGGCTCTTATTTAGGTAATGGCCAATCTGCAATGGGCCCCGTCTCTTCCCCAGTCCTGCTCTGAAGCCTGGAGCTGCCAGAGGCTTTGGAAGCAGCCGGCTGATTACAAACAAACGCTCTCAACATGAATTCAATCAGCCAGGAGGGAAAGTGGCTGTTTACTCTGGTTAACCCCTGATCAAGACAGCGCTGGGACTGACACCTACAACTGCAAACACTCAGGGACCTGGACTGGAGGAGGCACTGGGAAGGAGGAGAGGAGAGATGGAGGGAGGAGAGGGGAGAAAGAAGGGGGAAAGAGGAGATGAAAACAGAGGAGAGGAATGGAGGGAGGAGAAAAGAGATGGGAGAGGAGAGGAGAGGAGGAGAGAGAAAGGGGGCTGAGAGGAGAATAGAAGAGAGTTGGGAGAGGAGAGAGAAGAGGAGAGGAGGGGAAGAGAGAGAAGAAGAGCGATGAAAGAGGAGGAGAGTGGAAGAGAGGAGGGGAGAAGATCGTGGGAGAGAGGAGAGGAGGGGAGAAGAGAGTGGGAAAGAAGAAGAGAGAGACAGGAGGTGGCGGAAAAAAGAGGTGAGAAGAAAAGAGAGAAGGGGTAAAGTGTAGAGGTGGTTCTTGGTTCAGGCGATGAAGGCTATTACCTACTCTTCTAACGGCCATGTTGCCCACAGGTTTGAATGAAAGGAGCCCAAATGTCTCTGCTCCACAGGTAAACAAAAACAGCTCTGTTGCAAAGCTCAGGAGTGGGATGTGTGCTCAAACATATAGGGCCCTATCTTGCACCCAGCGCAATTGACATTGTCACCGACGCATGTATAATTCCTATCTTGCACCCGGCGCACAGCGCGATTTTCCCTCCAGAGGCGCGCTTCGAAATGAACTTGCGTCGACATGGGCGGGGGCGGAACAGAGAAGGCGTTTCTCTGGCGCAAGTGGTATTTTGCAGTTTCAAAACAACGCCGTGCGCCGTGCGCCATTGACCAAAAAAAAGCTGGTCTAATGTGAGGCGCAATGTCTAAAGTCTGTAACGCATATTCAGAACGCTATTTTAAGGGCGCATGTGCTTGCCCGCACAGTATAGGACCTATAGGCTACACTTCACTTCTGTCGTCTTCACGAGAGATTTACACCAATTGTTTGGCAAGCCATATATAATTACAAGGAAAATAAAGTATTTACCACATGAGGAAATCATTGTGATATCCGTATCCAAGACATTTTAAAACTAGGCATACATCTAGCGTACACAATTGACCCAAATGATTCAGGTTAATTGAAGCTGCGTGACATTTGATTTATTGTATGGCTTTGTTGCATTTATTTAATGCCAGTATTATTATAAATCTTGTAAACTCATCTTTGTGTATGTGGACTTTATTTATGTACCTTGGGTTTGGTCAGCTGGTGCACTGGCTTGGGTGCCGATTTCCATGCCCCCAAATCCCTGCAGGCTCTCAGGCGTGAGGGTAGACGTGGCGATGTCCTCTGCTGCCGTCAGATCCTGGGTCGAGGCAGATCCACCTCCCGTGAAGGCACGAGAACGTGTGTTACCTTCCAGCTTGGATGTCCCACGTCTCCGGACGTCATTATAGCGTTTTCGGCAACGTTTTCGGGTGCCCCGTTGCAGAAACAATCACGGCAATATCTTGACATGCTTGCTTGACTTTGCTTACTTTTGGAGGGTTTCTCGCATCCCCATATATATCTATCTCCCGGCTT
>NC_137915.1:3120508-3135508 GCF_963457725.1 Sprattus sprattus
GGTTCTGTGCATATCACGCGCAAGAATGCAGAAGTGCGGGCCTGAGAATGTTTTGTGTTACTTGGCACAGTGTATCCTCTTGATAGCGATAATCCAGCGACACTCACTCCAAACCGATGAGAAAGATATATATGTAGCCTATACATAGAGAGACCGACCTGTATGGCTCTCTTCCCAGCTCTCCAAAAACACAAAAATCTGAATTTTCAACTCAAATGTAAAATCTGTCCTTCTCTATGGCTGTGAAACCTGGAAAACCATAAACACAATCACCAACAAACTGCAAGTGTTCATCAACAACTGCCTCCGATACATACTGAGGATATGGTGGCCCAGAAAAATTACAAATACAGACCTGTGGAAACAAACAAACCAGGAGCAAATCAACAAAGAAATCAAAAGGAGAAAGTGGAGATGGATCGGGCATACACTCAGAAAACAAGAAACAAACATAACAAGACAATCTCTGGACTACAACCCACAAGGAAAGAGGAAGCCAGGGAGACCAAAAAACAACTGGAGACGGTCTATGCTTGACGAGTTAAACAAGATCGGGACCTCCTGGCAAGATGCAAAGACCACTGCACAGAAGAGAGTGAGGTGGAGATCCATGGTGGACGCCCTATGCTCCCAAGGGGGCCAAGAGGACTAAGAAGAAGAAGATACATAGAGAGAGCGAGAGAGAGAGAAAAAGAGAGAGAGAGAAAGAGAGAGACTTTATAAAGCTGCAGAGGCACGTCAACTTTCTCAAGTCTTCCTTTTATTGTTTTATATTAAGGATATTGCATCACAGCATTTACTGATATATTGCTATGTGCATAATTTGGTTTAGTACATAGTTTACAGTATATCTGCCTCTAAGTGTCTCTGCACTCTCCCTCTGTATCCAGCAGTTCCCCCACATAGCATGTACTTCTGTTTTAAATTAGAAATATATATATATATATATATATATATATATATATATATATATTATGTATATGTTGAGAATAGGAGACAAGAGAAACTCTGGTCTGAATTATTCCCTGCCGTAGCCTTGCCCATACACCTGTTTAAGTCTAGCCGATCATTACAACACTTTTCGCTTTTTGGAGACAGATTCGCCCGAATGTTGCTTATTCTCAAGGACATGACGCAGTAACTACAGTATGCCACTTCAACTCAGATCTACAAAGGGTTTTTTCTTGCGCTGTTGTGTTTTTGACATTTCTGACATTCATTGTGAAACCGGGTGTATTCACAGTTAGACGCTGATGTCAAAGGAAATCGAAACGTCATGTAGAATGCGATCCATGTGTCCTATAGGATTCTAGGGGAATTCTAGGCTACCTTGACTCATTGTACATTGTTTTGTGAAAGCCTTAAGCAGAGACTGTACATTGTTTTGTGAAAGCCTTAAGCAGAGACTTTCGCCCACACACCGATCCAGGCAAGAAGACTCGCACAGCTGGACAATGTCGGCTGGTTACCCAGAGCAAGGATCTTTCTCTGTGCAAGTAAGCTACAATGTGAACATTTCAGACCGAGTTCCAAGTTGAAAGTCGTTCAAATGAATTGTGCAAGAGGTGAGCACATAACTTTTAATCTCTCTATTGAGTTGTTTGTAGAATTGCTTTTTCGAGGGCTCAACAGAGGTTTTCCTCTTAATGTATAAAAGTTAGCTATCTGATTCCCTTCACAACTGAGTTCGGTATTTCAGTGAATGTTTTACAAAAGCAAGTCCTAAACAAAAACCTGTGTAGAGCAGCTTATAAGCTGTAAGGTTCAGCTTATAGAACTTAATTTTCATTTAAATGTCTTCATCAGATTGCTTTTAATCATTTAAGGTATTTATGTTATGTCAAAGTTATGGCCAAACTCTCTCATGATCCATCCTGACAATGTACAGTATTTCAATGCCCTTCTTTCAACATGAGGCTTTATTTCCTAACCCTTGATGTGGAGAACTGCCTTATGTGAGAAACGATACTTTTCGGTTTTAGACACGGCTCCAGGTGGGGTTTGGCCCGACTACAGGTGAGGTTTGGCCCGACTACAGGTGGGGTTTGGACACGGCTCAAGGTGGGGTTTGGCCCGACTACAGGTGGGGTTTGGACACAGCTCAAGGTGGGGTTTAGACACGGCTACAGGTGAGGTTTGGACACGGACGGCTACAGGTGGGGTTTGGACACGGCTACAGGTGAGGTTTGGACACAGCTACAGGTGGGGTTTGGACACGGCTACAGGTGAGGTTTGGACACGGACGGCTCCAGGTGAGGTTTGGACACAGCTACAGGTGGGGTTTGGACACGGCTACAGGTGAGGTTTGGACACGGCTCAAGGTGGGGTTTGGACACGGACGGCTCAAGGTGGGGTTTGGACACGGCTACAGGTGGGGTTTGGACACGGCTACAGGTGGGGTTTGGACACGGCTACAGGTGAGGTTTGGACACGGCTACAGGTGGGGTTTGGACACGGCTACAGGTGGGGTTTGGCCCGACTACAGGTGAGGTTTGGACACGGCTCCAGGTGAGGTTTGGACACGGCGCCAGGTGAGTTTTGGACACGACTACAGGTGGGGTTTTTCAACTGTTTTTAACACACTTCCAGGTCAGGTTTCAACTGTTTTAAACACACTTCCAGGTCAGGTTTCACCGCTGTTTTAAACACAACTCCAGATGAGGTTTCACCGCTTGCTGAATGCGGTGAACATGAGGGTTTGTGCCCCAGTGTGTCGGACACCCCTCCTCCTTAGGAGCCTGCATCAGCTCAGCACTGATGTATGGTCCTGTGAGACCAGAGAGAGGCACTGGTGAGGCACATTAGATCACCACAGTAGGAGTCGGCAATGCTTTTGGCAAATAGGCACAATCCGAGGAGGTAATGTTCACTGGTGTTGTCTGGTGATTAGGTAAGAGCACAGTCTCGTTGATACTGAAAGGGTCACATTAGGCTTACAGGGTGTTACTCCCCTGGACTCTGGCTGACCATGCTGAGGGTGAATTATCATCACCTTCTCTTAAAGGGGCCTCTGAGGTGACCACAGAGATGCCTGCTTGCATATAGGGGCCTCTGAGGTGACCACAGAGATGCCTGCTTGCATATAGGGGCCTCTGAGGTGACCACAGAGATGCCTGCTCGCATGTTCCCCATTCGTCTCTTGCAGTACAGTTGCTGTAAAACAGTCGTCTGGTCAACGGCGCAGAGCTGCTTCCATTAACTCTCTCTCTCTCTCTCTCTCACACACGCACATGCACACACACACACACACACACACACACACACACACAAACACACACATACACACGCACACACACACACACACACAGTCGGATCAATGAATCTTATGAATGACTAGTGGTGGCGCCTCCTAGTGGAAGTCAGGGGAAGGCAGGCTTCCTCAGAACTAAATGACTTGAGATGTGAAAATCTCTGTGGGTATGCTTCCATGAAAACACACAGCAAATCGCAAGAGGGGCTGGGCAAATGAACCCAACCTGGTATGATCCTTTTCTCTGGTGTTCGCACTACTGATGTCTACTGATGCCAGTACTCCTCCCTGTGATGCAGTCCAGCTGTTCATGAGGCATCCTGACCATACAGATGTGTAACAAGACATTTAACAACATATTAGTAATTTACATTTAGATGACGCTTTTATCCAAAGCAACTTACAAGGATGTATACACTGATGGCAGACTGCACACAGGGAGCAATGAGGGGTTCAGTGTCTTGCTCAAGGACGCTTCGACAGGGAATCGAACTAGCAACCTTCTGATTACTAAACGACTTCTCCACCTCCTGGACCACTATCGCCCCTATTTTTGATTTCATTTATTGACACACGTTTATAACGGCAGTGCACTGACTGGACACAATGGATGGCATTCAGCTGAATAGTTAGTCATATCTTGGCAAGACTGCATTTTCTGATCTGATTGGTATGAAGACCATGCCAGGTTGGGTTTCTTTGTCCACCTTTTTGCGATTTGCTGTATGTTTTCATGAAAGCCAACATTCCTGGGCAAAGAAGATGATGACATGATCAGGTGCAAGCAAATTAGCTTATTTACCAAGTCAGTTGACAAACACAAGGAAACTAAGTCCACTGGTTGATAATGTAACAGTTCGTAAACAGTTTAACATGTTTAGTTGCTAATGATCTTCTAGGCTTAGCTACAACTAAAGTTATTTCGTTGCTCTGCTAGCCTAAGGTTAACAGACACATGTTGTTGATGTGTCACACACCTAGCTTTGGCAAGAACCCTGGAATAGCATTCTGAGACGGGAAGAACGGGTTAATGTTAGATATGTGCTTTAGTTTAGAACTACTTAAGCACTTTGTGCTGCATTAATTTGCATGAAAGGTGCTATACAAATAAAGTGTATTATTATTATTATCACTTCTAGTCTTGCATCTCACTGACACTTCTTGACTGACACATCTTGAATCAGTATAATTGATATAATGAATTTCACAACACTGTTAATTAATGACTGCCAAGACCTGGGTGAGCCAGACAAGCTTGTTGTTGTTGAATAAATATACTTATATGCAGCTCCGGAGACCTGAGGTAACTTGAGTGAATTATCACCTAACAATAATTGTCTAAAAACAGTATGACATAAAGTGCTTTTACACATACTGTCTGTTGTTGGAAAAAAGTAAAGATTAAGGGAATCTAAATGGTTCAGGAAAGAAACAATGATAGCAAAGCATCTGGGTGTTCAATGGAGAAACACAAATATAATATAGAACAGTTTATTGTAAAATGAATACAAAATTATTGTCGCAGATAATGGGGGCTGTAAAAAGTAACATTTCATAGCAGTGACGTATAGTAAGCAGTAATAGCCGAGAATTAAGTGAAATGGGCCTTGCTGATGGGACTTGTAAAACCACGCTATCAAACTTTGTTACATAAGTTTAATGAATGTGGTTATGGGAAGAGAGCATCATCTTCACAGATTTAACACTGGGTCTGTTTGAGCAACCTCTAGACTAGATGAAAGCCATAGGAATCATTTCTACAAATCAAACGGTTATGTATGAAAGGTGTTTCTTCCTCCATGTTGTACTAAATAATTTCTAAAGACAGAAGATTCTTGGTGGCCCTGAAAGTGTATCTGGCTCTCTTTTAACAAAGGTAATTAATATGATATAAAATAGTATGCTGTGAAGTGGACCAAAAATTATTAAAATTATTTTAAATATGTAGGTAAATCTATACTTGAAGAGGTACCACAGACACTCTCTCTTTAGCATGACATAATAGTTTTGTTACTGAGAGCGCGAACGGCGGGTTTAATCTTTGCTTAGCGCTTAGCGCCTTTCCAAAGTCGCGCTCAAAAATAAAGCTCAGTGCTGCTGCACAGCGTCACAGCAGATCGGAGAGAAAAGAACTGAGTTAATTCGAGGGGATGCTGTGTTGTCATGCTGTTGGAAGAGCTTGTTTAGTGGGTATGGATGTGTGTTTCAAGCGCCGATATTGACAGAAAAAAGAGGCAGGATGCATGATCTCATTGTGTGCTTGATCAATTGATGGATTGGCCACCCGGGGACAGACCCCCCCCATTAGAGTGAAGGTTAACCAGCACGCTGTGTCTTATCACTCAGTCTCTGAGCTCCAGCTCACTCCACACACACTGCACACAAGGCCACTCCTGGAGCTCCTTTACCAGCATAGGATCAGGTCCTTAATGGAACCAGTGCAGCCAATCTATGTGTGTGTGTGTGTGTGTGTGTGTGTGTGTGTGTGTGTGTGTGTGTGTGTGTGTGTGTGTGTGTGTGTGTGTGTGTGTGTGTATGTGTGTGTGTCTCTGTGTGTGTGTGTGTGTGTTGTGTGTGTGTGTGTGTGTGTGTGTGTGTGTGTGTGTGTGTGTGTGTGTGAGTGTGTGTGTGTGTGTGTGTGTGTGTGTGTGTGTGTGTGTGTGTGTTGTGTGTGTGTGTGTGTGTGTGTGTGTGTGTGTGTGTGTGCACACATGGCCACTCCTTGAGCTTGTTTACCAGCATGGGACGCCAGCAGGGCATCGGCCAGTCATGATAGGACCACTGGGCCACGCTGTGTGTGTATGTGCCTGTGTGTGTGTGTGTGTGTGTGTGTGTGTGTGTGTGTGTGCCTGTGCCTGTGCCTGTGCCTGTGCGTGTGCGTGTGCGTGTGCGTGTGTGTGTGTGTGTCTCTGTGTGTGTGTGTGGGTGTGTGTGTGTGGGAGCCGGTATGAGGAGCTGTTAAGGCCTGATCAGGGCCTTAATGGAACCAATGCAGCAAATCTATGTTTGAATAAATCACCAGGGATACATTCATTTTCAGTCTTTCACTGCTATTTAAACATTATATCCCTATGGACTTCTGTCCTTATCAGCTTTGATTCCTGCCTGTGTTAGTTTTACCCAGAAGATACACTCTTGAACTAGATACACTGTAGAACACTCTAGAACATGTTGCCACTGATTTCCCAAGGGCTGAATGGCATCACACGAGTATTCATATTACTGTTATCTCACATCAACACTGAAGCTCTAATGTGAAGTCCGCTTCTCAGTGATGCAGTTAAGTAAACACCCTCTTCAGATAGGTTTGTACTTCATCCATGTCTATTTAGACCTCAGGGAAGCTTTATTCAAATCAGTTATTTTGATTCCCCTCACTGAAATGTAAGCTTTGAAGTAAGGAGGGTGTCTTCCAAGGGACCCAAATATGTCTGGAGAGAGAGAAAATGGCAGGTCTGCTTGGATGGAAAGAGTTCATGACGGAGAAATGGTGGAGCAGACTGCCTAAAAGCATTACTGACTGAGATTTCCATATCTCCACTCTGAGTGAACTAGTATCGATTGTGTGGTCTGCCGTGTTTAGCTCAATATTTAGGAGCATTCTTCCAAAGCTGTCTGGGACAGTGCAGGCAGTCAGTCCATCATATTTAAAAGATATAGACACAGTTCTTTGAAGAGTGGCCTGGAGCAGATTGTCTAAAAAGGAGGAGCTGTACCGTGTTCATCATATATAACACAAAGGGGTTAGAGTAGGACACAGAGTTGACCTTTGACATTTTGAGCACCTATAGCACAAAGGGGTTAGGGTATAGCACAGAGCTGACCTTTAGAGCACATATCAGACACTTAGATGAACGTTTAGATGAATAAGTGTTTCCGTTAGGGTTAGGGCTGGAGTGCAAATATTATGTTTGGTATGGCAATGTTATTCGAGTGTACTAGATATTATTCTGTGTGTCTACCCCATCTCAGTCTGTGCTGTCCACTATCATGAGAAAGCAGGACACTATCATGAGAAAGCAGGACACTAACATGAGCAAGCAGGACAGTAACATGAGAAAGCAAGACACTAACATGAGCAAGCAGGACAGTAACATGAGAAAGCAGGACACTTACATGTGAAAGCAGGACACTAACATGAGAAAGCAGGACACTAAGCAGGACACTAACATGAGAAAGCAGGAGACTAAGCAGGACACTAACATGTGAAAGCAGCACGCTAACATGAGAAAGCAGGACACTTACATGTGAAAGCAGGACAGTAACATGAGAAAGCAGGACACTAACATGTGAAAGCAGCACGCTAACATGAGAAAGCAGGACACTTACATGTGAAAGCAGGACAGTAACATGAGAAAGCAGGACACTTACATGTGAAAGCAGGACAGTAACATGAGAAAGCAGGACACTTACATGTGAAAGCAGGACACTAACACGTCTGGAGTTTGATTAGTTGATAGTTGATCAGCATGTATGAATGGAGACTTGTGGCGTCTTGAAGACTTCTTTGTAGTTTTGAATCTTGAATATCAAACACGGATACGTTGGGTCATAAAAGGAGATATTTAGCCGATGAGGCGATAATGTGAGGAGTAATGGGGAATATGAAGCAGCTCAATACGAAGATATTCTGTTGCCTAGGGGATTCATTCATTCTCATTCGGTTGATTTGAATGAGAAATCAATGGCTGTTTTAAAGTGCGTGTTGGTTTGACAGGCGCTATTGCATTAAGGCTGGCGTCTTCACTCAGCTGCAGAATAAAACCATTACGTACCACATAGCGGTGTGTAATATCAGTGCCACATAAAGAGAGAGAATGAGCAAGAATTCAGTGAAAAAGAAGAGGTTTTCCATTCCAAGAAAACATGTTTTCCATTTTCGATTCCAAAGAGTGTTATCTTAAATGATAATGTTTCTGGCAAAAATAGGTTAAAAAGTTTGATGTACTGTACATCTTATTCTGAGTGAAGATGTAAGGAACTATGGTTTGTGGATGTAGCGACGGTACCTGTCGGCTATATACTGTATCCTGTGGTGTTGAGACCTGTCTAGTGAATATGAGGATGAGAGTGACTTTATAACAGATCCATTCTTGTGCTTGAGCAGTATGCCCGAAGCAGTATGCCCGAACCGAGTAAGTGAAACCTGACAATCAAGGAGCAAAACCCCAGCCCAGATCTGCTCAAGCCTAAGCTGAAAACAACTTTCTCCATGATTTGACCTGTAGAAGACAGGTCTGTAGTTGTTTAACACAGAGGTATCCAGAGTTCTCTGATGTAAGAGTACATCAATTGTCTCTATGTTTCTGACACAGCTGGGGCCTCCATGAGCACTGGTATTCTCATTTAGGGTCCTTTTCTTAACAGAAACAGAGCTTATTTGAACATCCGGAGTAAGTCTAAGAAGACTCAGAAATGATCAAAATAGTGCTAAGTCTGTAACTACTGTATAACTGCCCCAAGTAGTGAAAAGTTGAATGATTTGACCGCTTCAGCAGATTTAGGAGGACCATTTGATTTATGTAAATGTTACGAAAGGATTTAAAGGCCCAAATCATGTCAGCGGAACATAGGGAGAAGATGTAGTAGCTTGTAGCTGATTTATTATTAATTGGACAAATAGCTTTTAAACTGCATTATGAATGATCCCACAGAATTTCATTAAGATCAGCCTTTCGCACAGGCATGTAATAGCTGCTGAATTTGGAGTGGCCATTGGCCAAGCATGCCAAATCTCAAAATATTAGCTTAAGCGTGTCTTGAAACATTGCAATGTGTCAGTTGCATGAATGAATGTATGAATGAATGAATGAAATGTAACAAGGATGTGATAGTGATGCAGGGTGTGAAACTGAGTGAAGTTTGGGCATTAAACAAATTGGTAGTTTAGGCCTGTAAAGACATTGGCCAGTGAAGTGCTAGTTTAGGCCTGTAAAGACATTGGCCAGTGAAGTGCTAGTTTAGGCCTGTAAAGACATTGGCCAGTGAAGTGCTAGTTTAGGCCTGTAAAGACATTGGCCAGTGAAGTGCTAGTTTAGGCCTGTAAAGACATTGGCCAGTGAAGTGCTAGTTTAGGCCTGTAAAGACATTGGCCAGTGGATTGCTAGTTTAGGCCTGTAAAGACATTGGCCAGTGAAGTGCTAGTTTAGGCCTGTAAAGACATTGGCCAGTGGATTGCTAGTTTAGGCCTGTAAAGACATTGGCCAGTGAAGTGCTAGTTTAGGCCTGTAAAGACATTGGCCAGTGGATTGCTAGTTTGGGCCTTTAAAGACATTGGCCAGTGGAGTGCTAGTTTGGGCCTTTAAAGACATTGGCCAGTGGAGTGCTAGTTTGGGCCTTTAAAGACATTGGCCAGTGGATTGGTAGTTTAGGCCTGTAAAGACATTGGCCAGTGAAGTGCTAGTTTAGGCCTGTAAAGACATTGGCCAGTGGATTGCTAGTTTGGGCCTTTAAAGACATTGGCCAGTGGATTGGTAGTTTAGGCCTGTAAAGACATTGGCCAGTGGAGTGCTAGTTTGGGCCTTTAAAGACATTGGCCAGTGGATTGGTAGTTTAGGCCTGTAAAGACATTGGCCAGTGAAGTGCTAGTTTAGGCCTGTAAAGACATTGGCCAGTGGATTGCTAGTTTGGGCCTTTAAAGACATTGGCCAGTGGATTGGTAGTTTAGGCCTGTAAAGACATTGGCCAGTGGATTGGTAGTTTAGGCCTTTAAAGACATTGGCCAGTGAAGTGCTAGTTTAGGCCTTTAAAGACATTGGCCAGTGGATTGCTAGTTTAGGCCTTTAAAGACATTGGCCAGTGGATTGGTAGTTTGGGCCTTTAAAGACATTGGCCAGTGGAGTGCTAGTTTAGGCCTTTAAAGACATTGGCCAGTGAAGTGCTAGTTTAGGCCTTTAAAGACATTGGCCAGTGGAGTGCTAGTTTAGGCCTTTAAAGACATTGGCCAGTGGAGTGCTAGTTTAGGCCTTTAAAGACATTGGCCAGTGAAGTGCTAGTTTCTATAAGTATTTACTAGGTTGCGCTATTCCACAAATTAATTGTAATGAGACATGGTACTGCGCCACCTAGAGGCCAGCTTGACATAGAACATTAACATTTTTGCTTACCCTACCCGTAGCACCAAGGGCAATACAGGCAGGTGAGGCTACAAGCATACCAAGTTTTATGGGGACTGGTAAAGTCGAAGTATATGATGTCGCCAACCAAACATGGGTGATAAAACAATTGATAGGGGAAAACAACCTGCACACAGAGGAGGTCATAATTACGTTTGCAATTAGACTGATACATCAGGGTTATTAAGTCATTCTTTATATGATCTGTCTTATTCAGCTACTCGCCTTGAGAAGTCATGAAATATGAAAACAAGTATAAACGCAAGATTTCACATCTCACTGACACTTTCTCACACACACACTCTTTCTCACACACACACTCTTAAGGCCTGACTGCTCTTAGATTTGACATTCTACTTCTTATTTGCCCTGGCTGTCAACGCATGTTAGCGCTCATGTTGTTACTTCATCAGATTGCGTCAGACGCACTTCCATGTGTCAGTAGTGGTTGTCATGACGCTGTCTGGCCCTGCCCTGATCAAAGGGAATGTTAGAGATTGAAATGAAAGTGAAAGTGAAAGTGAAAGTGACTCTATGGCATGAGATTGGTTGACTAAACAGCAGGAGGCTCTCCTCTGTGGCTCATATGTTAGCAAAGAGGTTGTTTTGTTTGTGTCAATGGCAATGCAGCTTTTACAGCTGTGTGTTTCTTTGGAGGGTGAATTGGTTTTATCTCTTCCACAGCTGAAGGCTATGATGCAAAGATAGGTCTCTCTGATGGCTCCAAGAACGTATGGGGTTTACATCTTCATCGACTGTGTGTGTGTGTGTGTGTGTGTGTGTGTGTGTGAGAGAGAGAGACAGAGTGTCTGTGTGTGTGTAGTGTGTGTGTATGACAATGTATAATGTATTTTATATATTTTAATTCAATTGCATTGAATGAACTGGAGACGAGTGTTTGCTAACAGCAGTATGCAATCGAGCATCCTCCTCCTGTACGTGTAGAATAAGGCTTGCCTAGAGGAGACAGCTGTTGTGTAATGATGAACACATCTCTCAGTCTTACCTGTGTGTGTGTGTGTGTGTGTGTGTGTGTGTGTGTGTGTGTGTGTGTTTGTGTGTGTTGATATTGTGTAATGATGAACACGTCTCTCTTTGTCCTCTCTCAGTCTTACCTGTGAAGCTGATGTGCCCATAACGGTCTGTATAAGGATTAGCCGTCTATTTTAGCCTGTGCGTCAGCTCTCTGAACTGCCACTTTGAAATGCAAATCTCCATTTTTCTTCCCTCTGCTTCTGCTGCTGTGCATCAATACTCCCTGAGTCATCACCAGATAGTCCCCATTCTGGCTCTGCTGCTCCTGTTCCACAGTTCTTGCATTTTATTTGTGATTCTCTGAGCTTCTATGTGGTTCTCACATGTGTCTTCATGGTTCTCACACGTTCCTTGTGGTTCTCACATGTGTCTTCATGGTTCTCACACGTTCCTTGTGGTTCTCACATGTGTCTTCATGGTTCTTACACGTTCCTTGTGGTTCTCACATGTGTCTTCATGGTTCTTACACGTTCCTTGTGGTTCTCACATGTGTCTTCATGGTTCTTACACGTTCCTTGTGGTTCTTTTGTTTCCCTTTTGCTGCTGTGTCAGCATCCTCCATCAGTGTCTGTGTGAAGAGTGTCCTGCTCCATCAGCTGTGTGCTGAGCTGCCGTCTGCAGTCTGTCTGTGGCCCCAGCAGCAGCGGCCCTGTAAACAACCCAGCCCAGCTCAGGGCCTCACAGGCAAATCCAGCCGACACAAATGGAGCACATTTGTCAGAGAGGCTTTTTATCAGCAAGTAAGGCTGACGGGTGGGAAGATTAATGGGTACTGATGGCCTGAGTTGTTGTTGTCGTCCTTGTTGTTGTTGCTTGCCTCATCCATGTTGTTTTGTTGTTGTTGTTGTTGTTGTTATTGAGGAATAGCTTCTTCTTCTTCTTGTTTATCTTCTTGGTGTTCTGGTTCTTATTTCCCTTCTTCTTATGGTTGTTGTTGTTGTTGTTGCTCTTCCTGTTCCTCTTCTTTCTCTTCTTCTTTTCCTACTTCTTCTACTTCACCTCTTCTAACCTTTACTTCATCGTCGACATCCTCCTCCTCCTCCTCTCCCTTCTTCTCTCCTGTACTACTCCCTCGTTTGGGATGTGTAAACATTAGAGTGCTCAGGAGCGTTCTCCCCCTCATGTTACAGTTGTTTATGATTGCTAACACACTAGAAATAAAAACAAAACAGAGTAAGTGAAACCTGACAATCAAGGAGCAAAACCCCAGCCCAGATCTGCTCAAGCCTCAGCTGAAAACAACTTTCTCCATGATTTGACCTGTAGAAGGAAGCTTTGAGACAGGTCTGTAGTTGTTTAACACAGAGGTATCCAGAGTTCTCTGATGTAAGAGTACATCAATTGTCTCTATGTTTCTGACACAGCTGGGGCCTCCATACACTGAGCACTGGTATTCTCATCTATGTTCCTTTTCTTAACAGAAACAGAGCTTATTTGAACATCCGGAGTAAGTCAAAGAATACTCAGAAATGATCAAAAAAGTGCTAAGTCTGTAACTATAACGGCATATATGTTGAGACCTTTTGAGATAACCAGACCCAAAGTGTGACCTTTAATGTGTAGACTTATTTCACACATAGATGTCAGAATCAGCTATCATGATAAAAAAAAGTTCCAATCCACGGAGATTACTGACAGTAGTTCAGCAAAGTCATCAGTGAAATGTGCATAGTATCTTGGTCATCTCTACATGGTGAAAGATCACATTTTGGGAGCTCTCTTCCATATATAACTAAAGTATTCAAAAGAAATAAAATTAACAAGTGTAATCTTTTTGCCCTGGAATACATCTTTAAAAAAAAAAAAGCAGCTGCTTCTCCACTTTTCTTGCCAGTTCGGCACATATTCATAAAACTGAAATGTACTGATGAAACAACTTCACCAAATGCCATTTGAGAGAGTAAAAGGCCTGCGGCATGAATATGTGGAGATAAGTATGTGTGTGTGAGTGTGTGTGTGTGTGTGTGTGTGTGTGTGTGTGTGTGTGTGTGTGCGTGTGCGTGTGCGTGTGTGTGTGTGTGTGTTTGTGTTTTCTGTGTTCTGCACACTAAACCTATTAACATGTACATTTATAGTAGGCCGATAATGACCTACACGATGTTGTCTTGTTTTCAAATAGATTTGCAAAAGGATGCCGATTAAAATCCTGCATGCATTTGTCTTCGTAGATGAGGTTGGCCTGACCTCGACGTGATGAAAGGAAGAAGAGGAGAGAGAAGCAGCTGTTTTGAGTTAAACATGGTGGTAACGACGTCACACTGTGCACTGCAGTCATTTAAACATGGTGGTAACGACGTCTCACTGTGTGCTGCATTCATTTACGTAAACATGGTGGTAACGACGTCTCACTTTGTGCTGCATTCATTTACGTAAACATAGTGGTAACGACGTCACTCTGTGTGCTGCAGTCATTTAAACATGGTGGTAACGACGTCTCACTGTGTGCTGCATTCATTTACGTAAACATGGTGGTAAGGTCGTCACAGTGTGTGCTGCATGAATGAAGGATGGACTCCCACTTAGGCCCACACACCAGGGCCCACATACTCACATTTTTAGACACACAGCATTTCTTTTTGTTACTTAGATTTTATTGAGTTTTTCTGTGACAGACAATGGCATTGAACAACCATAAAAGTACAAGGTTAAAGTGTCGGCATGACAACATTCATTTTGTACAACTTATTAATTTGACATGTGCTACAGCATTCATATACAAGTATTTACATAATATACAGCAGCAGAAAGGAAAATTAAATGGGAAATAATATCAAAAGTAAATCAATAATCACAACCCTTTAAATGTATACAGATTACATTTCGTCCATCTTCCTATGTATAAGTCATTACTCAAAGACACACAGCATTTCAGCAACAGAAGACCAAAGGGGTGAGGTTCATTATCATCAAGAAGGTTTACGATCTGCAGACATAGGGCTCAGATACACATACGCGTTTTTGTAAAAACGCGACGCTAGGAAATGCATTGATTCCTATGGTACGGCGCGTTTAAAGCGTGCGCCCCTTCTCCACCACGCGTTGCGTATTTGAAGCGTTTTTTAGGTGCGCTTAAAAGTTGAACTATTCTCAACTTTCCAGCGCAAGGCAGGGAAGCGCAACACTTCTGTTTTGGCCGCCGCACTTTGCCAAGGTGTTACTGAAGCGTTTCTGCCTGAAAAAAGACGCGTATGTGTATCTGAGCCCTTACAGTACCAGTCAAAAGTTTGGACCAACCTTCTCATTTTTTTTTTTTTTTTACTTTTATCAATCTCTACATGGTAGATGACACTTTTTTTTGGTTTGTACATCATTCCATATGTGTTCTTTGATAGTTTAAATGTCTTCCGTATTAATCTACGATGTAGAAAATAATAAAAGTAAAAAAAAAAAACACTTATGCCAGGGTTTCCCCTCGACTAAGCCACGGTGTTTTTGACAAATGAGCACTGTTTTCAAAGTTGTGTTTAAAGCTCATAAAAAAAATTGTATTACTGTATCTGTGATAAAAAGCAAAACAATAAAGTGTCAGAAAAAAAACAGTATAATTCCTGAAGCACCTCCAGAGGAGGAGAAAAGGAATAAACTAGCACTAAACTTCTT
>NC_137915.1:3138008-3145508 GCF_963457725.1 Sprattus sprattus
CACCTTCCGCACTACACACATCTAAATCACCTTGCAGAAGTACACTCCTGATTATTATTTTAATTCAAGCCAGTCTGACTGTTTGACATTTCCCCTGTTTGTGATATTAGCCAAAAACAGATAAATATAAGCTGTTTAGATTGAGTAGAACTGGATCAGGTAATATTTAATTTGGATTGGGTAAAACTGGATCAGCTTGTATTTAATTGGATTCTGGGTCATCTTATATTTGATTGGATTGGGTAGAACTGAATCATCTTATAAGTAATTTGGATTGGGTAGAACTGGATCAGTTTATATGTAATTTGGATAGCTTAGAACTGGATCAGTTTATATTAAATTGGATTGGGTAGAACTGGATCATCTTATAGGTAATTTGGATTGGGTAGAACTGGATCAGTTTATATGTAATTTGGATAGCTTAGAACTGGATTAGTTTATATTAAATTGGATTGGGTAGAACTGGATCATCTTATAAGTAATTCGGATTGGGTAGAACTGGATCAGTTTATATGTAATTTGGATAGTTTAGGGCCTTGTTTCCCGAACGCGCACTTAGCCTAAAAAGCACTTGAAATCGCTCGTAAGAGGATTCCTACGTTGCAGACGGGTTTCCCAACGCCACACTTAGCTTAAGTGTATCTTTCGTTGAGAAGAATTCTACGTGTGGTCAGGACCAGTAGTAACTTCACACTTAGCGATTTAATCCACCAGGGGCGTCGTTCGACCGTCGTTCGGAAGAAAGGGGAATTTAAAAAAAAAAACATGGCTACTTGAAGCGAGGAATATTTTACATTAATAAAGCTATCTACACAACTTTTTATATGTTTATAATGACTCGGTTTGATCTGAAATGTGCTACGCGACCAATGCAGAGTATGTCGGTCTTAACTGAAGCTTTCAAACAGTAGTTTTATGGCACAATTAGCGCTTATGCCACCACTCCATTGGCTTATATGGTAGCTTTATAGCTAAATGGTTGTATACATATATATTTGCAACTATGTTCTTCATTGAAACTTTTTTTAAATCGCTAGTTTTATAGCTCATACAGTCACGCATGACGTACGCTTCAACCCCCTCGACACCTTATCCAGGGGTGTCGTTCGGCCTATTGTAGAAGAAATCCAAACGATGTTTCTGTGTATAGCACACCATGAGAATGTCATTGTTTCACCTGCCTATTCCCATCAAAATAGAAATAAAGAATATTGAGTATTTGAAAATAAAGATTAGGCTATACAAAACTAGTGCAGTGCCCGTAGGAATTATGCATTCTGTAGTGTTAGCAGACGTAGGGCTGTTGGGTAGTGTAATGGCAAGACATATTTGCACTCCACATAGGTACAGGTTACACTGAAGTATTATTGTGATGCATGTTTCCTTTTCATTAAGAAATGTGTTAATGGTAGCCTTTTTGGAGGGTTACCAACAAATAAAGTTTGAGATTATGTAGTGGATGCAGTTGAATATACTGTAGATGTCAACGTTGCTGTCTAAACTATAAACTAAATGTCATAAAGAAAGACATTATTTAAAATTAAGTTATGGTTGAAATAGGATCACTACTTTATTGTAAGGGTAAGTGTAGGGTAAGAATGGTCATGCAGTTGGACTCAAATGTAGGTTAATTTTATTGAATGTATGTAGCCTACTGTACTGTATGACTTCGATGATGCTAGCTTTGACAGCCCACTCTCAGACAGATCGTAATAAATGTCCTTACAATGGGAACACAGTTTAAATAGGCTACTCTGCTGGAGATGGCGTTACTATCCCCGCCCCGAATCCAGTGCACATTGCACGTTCGATGCACGCATAGGCTAGCTAATTTCACTGCAATTAACGTAAACAGGTTAACCTGACGTAAACAGCTCCTAAGAGCTACTTAAGAACTCGTGCACGTTGCGCTCGTGCACCTGACTTTAAGTTGATGGTTGGGAAACGCACGTTAATAGAAAGTGTTACTTAGTGTACGATGTCGCGAAAATCCACGTAGGCCGTTAAAATACGTCGTTATCGGGAAACGAGGCCTAGAACTGGATCAGTTTATATTAAATTGGATTGGGTAGAACTGGATCATCTTATATGTAATTTGGATTGGGTAGAACTGGATCAGTTTATATTAAATTGCGTCCCACTACACGTGGGTATGACAACAAGGTCTTTGTTCCTTCATTTCTTTGTGTTGTTTTATTATTTTGTGCTAATCCTTCAGATTACGATCACCAATCAGGGAGCTCACAGCAGCTGTGTAGAGTGGAGAGCACTCCGGAGTAATGTCAGAGAAGAATGTCACCTTTTGGCACGGTCTACAAAACAATAATTATGACATTTCAATTAACGAAACTCTTTTAAAATGTAATAACCGAGTCATTATATTGGCAGAGGAGGATTATTGCAGGTTTGATTGTTATGGCCTACTGCCATTCCAGTGTGTGTGTGTGTGTGTGTGTGTGTCTGTGTGTGTGTGTGTGTGTGTGTGTGTGTGTGTGTGTGTGTGTGTGTAGGTGAAATGCATTTCTGAGAGCACAGTTGGCTTTTATTACAGGCCATTTTCAAGATGACTGAGATCGCATTCCAGATAAGAGCTGTTCGTCTTCTGGGCTGTTATTCTGTCGGCCGTTATTCTCTTTCAGTGATAATTGACAGACAATTCTTGTTGTTTCTTTGCCCCGTAATTTCCTCCTTTAGATTAGAGGTCGTCTCGGGGTCAGTGGTGCATTATGGGCCGCAGCTTCAGCCAGATACTCTGAGATAATAATCTCCCTCATCAGGGGACTCCGGACCCTCTCATCACACACAAACGCCTCACACAGTCATGACACACACTCATCACACACAAACACCTCACAATCACTCATCACAAACACTCATCTCACACAAACACCTCACAATCACTCATCACAAACACTCATCTCACACAAACACCTCACAAATACTCATCACACACAAACACCTCACAAACACTCATCTCACACAAACACCTCACAAACACTCATCACAAACACTCATCTCACACAAACACCTCACAAACACTCATCACACACAAACACCTCACAAACACTCATCACACACAAACACCTCACAAATACTCATCACACACAAACACCTCACAAACACTCATCTCACACAAACACCTCACAATCACTCATCACAAACACTCATCTCACACAAACACCTCTCAAACACTCATCACACACAAACACCTCACAAACACTCATCACACACAAACACCTCACAAATACTCATCACACACAAACACCTCACAAACACTCATCACACACAAACACCTCACAAATACTCATCACACACAAACACCTCACAAACACTCATCTCACACAAACACCTCACAAACACTCATCTCACACAAACACCTCACAAACACTCATCTCACACAAACATCTCACAATCAAATATTTCACACACTTATCTCACACAAACATCTCTAAACACTAATTTCACACACACACCTCACACACAGTCATCACACACACTCATCTCACACAAACATCTCACAATCAAATATTTCACACACTTATCTCACACAAACACCTCTAAACACTAATTTCACACAAACACCTCACACACAGTCATCACACACACTCATCTCACAAAACCACCTCACACACACTCATCTCTCAGTATGTCTCCCTACACACTCATCACACACAAACACCTCACAAACACTCATCACAGGCACTCATCTCACACAAACACCTCACACACAGTCATCACACACACCTCACACACAGTCATCACACACACACTCATCTCACACAAACACTCATCTCACACTGTGTCTCCCTACATAGTCATGACACACTCTCATCACAAACGCCACGGTCGGTATGAAATGTTCACATTAATGTTGATGTATCTGTATATTGATTATTGATTGATTGTTAATGTTACGTAATGTAGCTGTATATTGATTATTAATTGATTGTTAATGCAGCTGTATACTGTGTGGGTATTCTCTCATCTCTGCTGTGCTAATAAGCAAACAGAAACGACGTGTCTAAGTTTGTGATGAGAGACTAGCACACACTCTCACTTCAAACTTGTTAGCTACATGGAACCCAAATGAGACACCCACACACACACACACACACACACACACAAACACACACACACACACACACACACACTAGCACACACACACACACACACACACACACACAAATCCCCTTCTAAGCAGAAACCATCTAATCCATGGAAAGTTTAGACTTGGGTTGAACTTCATAAAACAATGAACCACATGTATCCTCCAGTTTTCTGTCATCGTCCTTCTCTATACCCCATAGTGTCAATTATATATGTTAGCAACCATATCTGCAGAAGTATAGGAAGTGTATGCCACATGGTGGCAACTCTCTGCCTCAGGGAAGTCCCCATAGTCCTCAGGTGATGTATTAGAGAGAGGAACTGTGCACCACAAGATATGCTGCATTTAAAAGCACCTTCATTTGTAAAACATTTGAGCCAATCACTGTCGTGGGGGAGCCAGGACCCAACCATTGTGGTGGGGGACTCTCAGTCTTTTAAAGGGCAACATCCATTTTCTTGCCAAGGTGAGAAGGGAGAGATTTCACCTTCTCACAGACAGGCAGCTCACACACTGAATACTCACCTCACACACTCAATACTCCCCTCACACACTCAATACTCCCCTCACACACTCATTGCTCCTCTGAGACACTCTGCTCACACAGCAGCACATTTACTGATAATGTATCTACTTTTTCTTCTGCATTCAGAACGTTAGTGTCCCCAGAAATAACCAAACGTGAATTGCATTGCAGGTTTGAATTGTGACTTACAAGTGAGCTTCTGTCTGAGTATGAAACACTCGCTTGAGGGGCTAGATTATCATGGGCACACAGTCAGAGAGGAATCAGCTTTTTACAGTTTCTTATTCAGAGGGCGAACAGCTTCTCACAGAATCGAGAAAAAGGTAGACTCTCTCAGGTGAACCCAGAGTGGCCAACTTCCTGCCGTTTCACAGAGAGTCAAAGAGGAACCACTCCAGCATTTCATATCAGCACTTACAGACAGTGTGTGTGTGTGTGTGTCTGTGTGTGTGTGTGTGTGTGTGCCTCATCCTCTCAACCTCTCCGTCTCAAGAAGGAACCTACATCGTCTCCTTTAGAGAGGTTTTGACTTCTTACATGTTTAACATCAAGACAGGAGGCTCCTCCTCACCATGAGACGGTAGAAAGGTTCACTGCTTCATAGACAGGAAGATGGATCAACTCATGGCATCTCTCCCACACCCAGAGACAGGAAGTAGTAGAAAGGTTCACTGCTTCATAGACATGAAGATGGATCAACTCATGGCATCTCTCCCACACCCAGAGACAGGAAGTAGTAGAAAGGTTCACTGCTTCATAGACAGGAAGATGGATCAACTCATGGCATCTCTCCCACACCCAAAGACAGGAAGTAGTAGAAAGGTTCACTGCTTCATAGACAGGAAGATGGATCACCTCATGGCATCTCTCCCACACTCAGAGAGGAAGTTCTCCGTGTTCTAGAGCAGGGGTCTCAAACTCAAATTACCCGGGGGCCGATGAGCGTCCAGTCTGGTCATTGGGGTGCCAGATTTTCATGGTAAATGTTGGGGTGACCCATTGAAATCAATGGAACTTTTCTCCATTTAAATCAATGGAACTTTTCTATGATTTGTTTTCAATCAATTTGCGGGCTTGTTTGAGACCCCTTTTCTAGAAGTTCTGGACATAGCTTGTCAAACTGTGGAAACAAATGCCTCTTGGGGACGCTTACGTGTGAAGTTGAAAATAGTAGCTTTGCTTCAGTGTGTCTTGTACATAGACCACAGGTAGATTTCTAGCTTCAGTGTGTTTTGTGCATAGACCACAGGTGGACTTCTAGCTTCAGTGTGTTTTATATTACTCTCTACTCACAGCCTTCTACTGTCCCACGTCCGCTAAGGTATCCCTAGCATGATAACAGATGTGTTGCCTTAGTTAGCAGGACATTTACTGCATTTTTTTTCAGGTATTTCAAACATAAATAGCTGCAAACGTCCCAGGAAGTTTGATATGCCTTAAGAACAACTACTGAACCAGTATAACTATAATCTATAGTCTGTCTGTTGATGCTATATAATGTCTGTAGTAGCTTTTGAAAAGTCTGTTTCAACAGCATTTGTCCAGGAGTGAGTTCAAACAGGACTATAATGCTGTTTATATTTTGGTTGTCAAACTTTCTCTTAATTAAAGCAATTATTTGTATCTGTTTCAAAACAAACCCAACTTCAAAACACTTCTGTGCACTAGGGGGTCTAATCAACCGGTGATCGGGTCAATAAGTATTTCTAGGTGTTTTTGCGTAGGAAATACAAACAAATATTCCCAAAATGACGTCACATAAGCTTAATACACGAAACCTTGGCTTTATGCAAAAGAAGCAGGACTTCTCTGTAGCTCTGCTGTAATTAGCCTGAAATGAATTAATTAGTTTGCGTCCTCCAGAAATAGTTGGCCCTGCGTAATCCATGCAAATAACAGTCTGAGTCGCGGCCTCACTCCCCCAGCGCTGCCCCCCACCACGAGGGGGGCAGGGTCTGCCTTCCTGACCTCTGTAAATCAGCCCTCCTCACAGGGGAAGGTGGCTGCAGACTGCATGGCTCCTCATCAACAGGAGATGAGTGAAACTGCGCTGTGTTATTGTGTTATTTGTGGCTCTGTACGAACCCCATGACCTGTTTGGAGCCGAAAAAAAAAAAAAAACGATATATGTCTTCATAAAAGAACCGATATATGTCCTTGGATGTATCACCCAGAAATATACTAAGATGATTTCTTCACAGTCACCTTCCCATCTTTGTCTTCACCTCATTTTCTTTTCTAACTCCACTTCCAGGGTGTATAAATATGCTCAGGGTTTAGCTTTTATTATCTCAACTCATGTGTGATGACCTTTGCAGTTTCATACTTTCTTCCGGTAAGATCCACCATCCAGGAGCGAATCTAATCTATGACATGACAAATTTTCTCCTTGTCTGACAGTTCTTTACACAGATGTATTCAACTAATCCAAGTGCTATAGATAGAGGACCAAGAAAATTGTATATTTGAATCTACACAGCAGTACGACTCTAAACTAATGAATGTGTGGCAGGACAAATTTCACCGACTTCAAACAGTTTGTACATGATTTATATAAGAATCGTTCTAGGTTTCCTATCAGATTTTATTATTCAGGAAGACAATGGATACATTTAAAGTGTTTGTCAGGTGTTCTGAGGAGTATCAGCATCAGTATCAGGCTGTAAGACTTTGTCACTGATTCAGAGATACCTCTATCATGTATCAGAGGATCTATCATGCTTGAAACAAACATGGTCTCTATTTTGCAAGAGAGAGAAATCACATGAAGTGATCAGAAAGAGAGGTGAGCTTGTCAGCCCAACTAGAGAACTTTTTTCCTCTCTGTGGTAGAGGCGGGAGTGGTCTCCTCTGGCCTTGTTCCTCT